>NC_037680.1:12030265-12330265 GCF_003255815.1 Theropithecus gelada
TTTTTTTTTTTTTTTTTTTTTTTTTGAGACGGAGTCTCGCTGTGTCACCCAGGCTGGAGTGCAGTGGCACGATCTCGGCTCACTGCAAGCTCCGCCTCCCGGGTTTACGCCATTCTCCTGCCTCAGCCTCCGAGTAGCTGGGACTACAGGCGCCCGCCACCACGCCCGGCTAGTTTTTTGTATTTTTAGTAGAGACGGGGTTTCACCATGTTAGCCAGGATGGTCTCGATCTCCTGACCTCGTGATCCACCCGCCTCGGCCTCCCAAAGTGCTGGGATTACAGGGTTGAGCCACCGCGCCCGGCCGATAGAATTACTTTTAGGAAGGTCTAGTTTAGGTTTAAAAGGGGTACAAATACATACAGGAGTCATTGATTCAGATTACAAGGGGGAAATTTAAATTGTTGTATTTACTTCTGTTCCCTGGAAAGTAGAGCCAGGAGAGCGCATAGCACAGCTCCTGATTGTGCCATATGTGGGAATGGGAAAAAGTGAAATTAAATGAACAGGAGGATTTGGAAGCATGAATAAACAAGGCAAAGCAGCTTATTGGGTGAAATAAATTACTGATAAACATCCTACCTGTGAAATAACTATTCAGGGAAAGAAATTTAAAGGTTTGGTAGCTACAGGAGCTGACACTTCAATCATTTCTCTACAGCACTGGCCATCCACATGGCCAATTCCACCCGCTCAATTTCACATAGTTGGAGTTGGAAAAGCCCCTGAAGTATATCAAAGTAGTTATATTTTGCATTGTGAAGGGCCCGATGGACAACCTGGGACTAGTCAACCAATTATAACTTCTGTACCTATAAATTTATGGGGAAGAGATTTATTACAACAATGGGGAGCACAAGTTCTAATTCCAGAACAATTATATAGCCCTCGAAGTCAACATATGATGCATGAAATGGGGTATGTCCCTGGTATGGGACTAGAAAATAACTTGCAAGGTTTGAAAAAACCGCTTCAAATGGGAAAACAAAGTTCCCGCCAAAGATTAGGAAATAATTTTTGATGGTGGCCATTGTTAAGCCTCCAGAACCATTTTAAAGGTATACCTATTTTGAGGTACCTTCAAAATGGGTACACCTTTAAAATGGTTAACAGATAAGCCAATTTGGATAGAACAATGGTCACTAAATAAAGAGAAACTAGAGGCTTTAGAGATATTAGTTACTGAACAATTGAAAAATGGGCACATAGCCGGGCGCGGTGGCTCACGCCTGTAATCCCAGCACTTTGGGAGGCCGAGACGGGCGGATCACGAGGTCAGGAGATCGAGACCATCCTGGCTAACACGGTGAAACCCCGTCTCTACTAAAAAATACAAAAAACTAGCCGGGCGAGGTGGCGGGCGCCTATAGTCCCAGCTACTCGGGAGGCTGAGGCAGGAGAATGGCGTGAACCCGGGAGGCGGAGCTTGCAGTGAGCTGAGATCCGGCCACTGCACTCCAGCCTGGGTGACAGAGCGAGACTCCGTCTCAAAAAAAAAAAAAAAAAAGAAAAATGGGCACATAGTGTTATGCCCAGACCGTTTATTCCCCGAAGAAGACCACCAGAGTCCAGAGTCAAAGCTAAGCAGCAAGGATCTTTATTACAGGTTCGAACCTGGAACTCTCCCTCGCTCGTGAAACGAGACGGCAGGAGAGCTCCCCCACTGAGCTCCGAGCAGTGTTATATAGTCTAAGAAAAGTGGGCATAGAGTTATTATACAAATCAGATATATGATTGGCTAGTGTTTGAACAAGGCGATTTGGCTAACTATGATTGGTTCCCGCCATTTCTGATATTTCGGTTCAACCTTTGAGGCGGGAGAGCAGGTTTATGGCAGCAAGAGTTTATCTTACTTAAAACACGTCTTGTGACCTTGCCTCAGAACTTACAAAATCTCTGGTACGTGCAGAAAAGCAGGTACTCACAGAACTTACGGAATCTCTGGTATGTGCAAAGATTAGAGAGCAGAACAAAGGGTTTGGTGGGGGGGGGCGGGTACACATCTATCTTTGTGTTCTTTCAATAGCTCCAACATTTTCCCCTTGGAATTATCCAGTTTTCATAATTAAGAAAGAATCAGGTAAATGGAGAATGTTAACTGACTTAAGAGCCATCAATTCAGTTATACAACCTATGGGAGCATTACAGCCAGGATTGCCTTCTCCTGCTATAATTCCAAAAAAATTGGTCTTTAATAGTCATGGATTTAAAAGAGTATTTCTTTACTATCCCTTTAGCTGAGCAAGACCATAAACAGTTTGCATTTACAATTCCTGTGGTAAACAACCTGCAGCCTGCTAAGTGTTGTCATTGTTTTACAGATGGGTCTAGTAATGGTAAAACTTCTTATTCTGGATCAAAAGGTAAAGTTTTCCAGATGCCCTACACTTCAGCTCAAAAAGCAGAGCTTGTAGCTGTAATTGAGGTATTGACTGCTTTTGATATGCTCATTAATGTGATTTCTGATTCTTCATACGTGGTTCATTACACACAGTTAATTGAAAATGCTCAGTTACAATTTCATACAGATGAACAACTGATGACTTTATTTACCCAATTGCAAACAGCAGTTAGGAGTAGAATGCATCCTTTTTACATCACACACATTAGAGCTCATACACCTCTTCCAGGACCTTTGACTGAAGGGAATCAAATGGCTGATCACCTAGTTGCTAACGCAATATCTAATGCTAAACACTTTCACAATTTAACCCATGTTAATGCCCCTGGTCTCAAACGCAGATACAACATTACCTGGAAAGAAGCTAGAACAAAAAGCTGGGAAATAGGTAAAATAATAACTTGGGGTAGAGGTTATACTTGTGTTTCTCCAGGCCAAAATCAACAGCCGATTTGGATACTATCAAGACACCTGAAACCTTATCATGAGCCAGATGCTGAGGAAGAGATTCCTCCGGGAGGATCCCAAGGACCCCTCTGTTGCAGCCATGTCGAGACTGATGCTGAGAAGGACCCCAACTGTCATGAGCAACACTCATTGAACACAGCCACCCACCTGGGGACAGATCAAGAAGCTGTCACAGATGGTGGAAGAAAACCTGAGGAAAGGGGGACAACCAGTCACAACGAATAATTTAATGGTAGCTATAATAGCGATTATCACCACTGCCATGAGTATTCCTTCAATGAGGGCTGACACAGTGAACAATTACACTTATACTTATTGAGCATATTTATCAATCTTGTTTGGTAATAATGCCTGGATGCAATCACTCTATGACACAGTTACACACGCTTTCTGATCTCAGTATTTACCATAATAAATCTGCTCCTATAATTGAGGTGTACCACCCTCAAAAAACTATTTGTAAACAGGATTGGATCCAGTTAAAAAAATGAACATACTTGTTTAGAAAGATTGCATTGCAGAACAGGTAGAGGTGTTGCACAATGATTCCCATGGAATCATTATTAATTGGTCCCCTAAGGGGATGTTTAGCTTAAATTGCACCTCTCAGTCTGTGTGCCATGGTCACACTATGTTCAGTTGGTCTGAACAAAATGGTCAGACAGTAGAAATGATAAAAAGTATGGCAAAAGTTCCTATTATCTGGAACCATGGCAGTATAGTGGCACCTCAACCTCAGATGATATGGCCCACTCTAGGAGCTTAACATAAGGATTTAAAATTAAAAGAACAAATATTTAAAGCATCCCAGGCACACCTGACCTTAATGCCAGGAACTGGAGTGCTTAAAAGAGCTACAGACAAATTAGCAGCTAGTAACCCATTAGAATGGATAAAAACATTTGAAAGCTCTGTAATTTCAATGATGATTATGCTTTTAATCCATGTTGTTTGTCTTTGTGTAGTCTGCAGATGTGGATCCTGACTCTTGCAAGAAGTAGCTCACCATGACAAAGTTGCCCTTACTTTTATCGATTTGCAAATCAAAGAAGGGGGACAAGTTGGGAGCAGGTCCCTGAAAATCTAGCCATAAACTGGCCCCAAAACGGGCCATAAACAAAATCTCTGCAGCACTGTGACATGCTCGTGATGACCTTGACACCCACACTGGAAGGCTGTGGATTTACCAGAATGAGGGCAAGGAACACCTGGCCCACACAGGGTGGAAAACAGCTTAAAGGCATTCTTAAGCCACAAACAATAGCATGAGTGATCTGTGCCTTAAGGACATGCTCCTGCTGCAGTTAACTAGCCCAACCTATTCCTTTAATTCGGCCCATCCCTTCATTTCCCATAAGGGATACTTTTAGTTAATTTAATATCTATAGAAACAATGCTAATGACTGGTTTGCTGTTAATAAATATGTGGGTAAATCTCTGTTTGGGGCTTCCAGCTCTGAAGGCTGTGAGACCCCTGATTTCCCACTTCACACCTCTATATTTCTGTGTGTGTGTCTTTAATTCCTCTCGTGCTGCTGGGTTAGGGTCTCACCGACCAAGCCGGTCTCGGCAGTGCTCAATAAATATTATTCCCTCTCTCTAGAGCACCATTATTTGAGGGAAGTGGGGGTTTCGTCTTTCTGTATGGAAACCTATGTTGTTTCTTCCATACTTTTATTTTCTATAAAGGACACTTGGAATAGTCAAGAGATCCAGTGTTGGTTGCTCTTCAGAAATGAGCTAATTTATAAAAAAGAATATTCTGAGTCTTCATAGTGATGTCCTTAAAGGGTATGCAAATAAGGAATTCAGCACTTATTAATTGATCTTTCTGCAATTATGTAAGTTGTGAAAGAGGCAGTATTCCTACAAAACAAAATACTTTGTCATAATTCAGATGACAGTAGGGAGCTTTTTGGAACTATAAAAGGACTTTCTTCTAGACAATAGCCAAATAATTAAAATACTAATGTTAGAAATTCATTTGCTTTCTGAGATACCGCATTTTCGAGAAGATTAAATTTTTTTCTTCCAAACAATCCTTAAGACTTTGCCTCTCAAAAGAATTTAGGAAGTGTATGTCAATGTTTGATAAAACATGCCTTGCAAGGCTGTTTTAAGCCACTGAAACCAAAAGAAAAGGTTATTTTTAAATGCTACTACTGTTTTAGACTTGGGTAATTATCAAAATAATTCCCTGTATGTTATTTCATACTTTGAACAGGAGGCTTGGAAAGCTTTTTCTTTTTTGGTGATAATGTATTCTGTATTTCTCCAACATTTAACTTTTAAATTATTTTTTAATGTTTGAAGACATTTATGGAGCATGACAATACATCATGTCAAGCACATTCCCACATTTCATTTTCACAGCACTCCTAATCCCCATTTTACAGATGGTGGCATCATGGGGTAACAGCATGGTTGGTTTATTTACACACAGGGCCCACACCTGACAGAAAACTGAGCTGAGATTGCACACAGCAGTCTGCTGCAAAGCCACAACATGCCTGCCATTTAATTCCATGATCAAGGGTGTTCTGGCATGACTTCTATTTCAACTAGGTTAAATCATTTTTCTTAAAACTTGTCTAATGTCTCGGCTAACTTAGGAATTAATGGTTAAGATGATTCCCAAAGAAAGCAATCAACAGAGATCAAAAGATTTTTGCATTTCAACCTTGGAATTGAAGACATTTTGGACATTCCTCCACTTAGTCCTGGGCAAAGCTCATCTCTATCCTAACCCATAGCTTTACATTTAATCCTGATGTTGATTTTACAAAATGGAAAATGGAGATTTGGAAACAACTTCCCACAGAGAACAACACTATTGCCATTAAGACTACTTATTGATCCTGGCTAACCCGGTGAAACCCCGTCTCTACTAAAAAATACAAAAAACTAGCCGGGCGAGGTGGCGGGTGCCTGTAGTCCCAGCTACTCGGGAGGCTGAGGCAGGAGAATGGCGGGAACCCGGGAGGTGGAGCTTGCAGTGAGCTGAGATCCGGCCACAGCACTCCAGCCTGGGGGACAGAGCGAGACTCTGTCTCAAAAAAAAAAAAAAAAAAAACTACTTATTGACACTATCTTAATAGCTTTTCCTTTTGCAGGGTGTCATATACAGACGGTCCCCAACTTACAATGGTTTGGCTTACTGTTTTTCAACTTTACCACTGTGTGAAAATGATATGCATTCAGTAGAATCTGTGAATTCTGATCTTTTCTTGAGCTGGCAGTACATGATAGGAGACTCTCTGTTGCTGCTCTTGCCATACTAGAAAACAGCAGCGAGCAGTAGCTCCCAGTCAGCCATGCAGTCACGAGGGTAAACAACTGATGCTCTACAGTGTACTGTCTTGTCAGCGTTTTTTGGGTATTGTGTCTTGTGATTTCCCATCCCATCATGTCTAACAAAAACATCCATCTTTGACTTAGGATATTTTCAATTTACAATGGGTCTACTGGGAAGTAGCCCTATAGTAAGTAGAGGAGCATCTGTAGTTGGCATCACACAGTATGTAGCCTTTTCAGATTGGCTTTTTTCACTTAGTAATATGCATTTAAATTTCCTCCATATCTTTTCATGGCTTGACAGCTTATTTCTTTTTAGCACTGAATAATTTTCTATTGTCTGGATGCACCAGAGTTTATTTACCCATTCACCTGCCGAAGGACATCTTGGTTGCTGTTGAGTTTGGGCAACTATGAATAAAGCTGCTATAAACATCCATGTTCACGTTTTTGTGTGGACATAAGTTTTCAACTCTTTTGTGTAAACACCAAGTAGTGTGATTGCTGGATCATATGGTAAGAGCATGTTTAGTTTTGTAAGAAATTGCCAAACTGTCTTCCAAAGTGATGTACCATTTTGTATTTCCGCCAGCAATGAATGAGAGTTCCTGTTGTTCCACATCCTTGCCAGCATTTGGTTTTATCAGCATTCTGGATTTTGGCCATCCTAATAGGTGCATAGTGATATCTCTTTGTCATTTTAATTTTCATTTCCATGATAACATACAATGTAGACCACCTTTTCATATGCTTATTCTCCATCTGAATACATCCTTTGGTGAGGTGTCTGTTAAGGTCTTTTATCTACTATTTAACCAAATTGTCTATATTCTTATTGTTGAGTTTTAAGAGTTTTTTGTATATTTTGTATAATAGTTCTTCATCAGATATGTCTTTTGCAGATATTTTCTCCCAGTCTGTGGTTTGTCTTCTCGTTTGCTTGACACCACAAACTTTTTAATTCTTAAAGCAGTGAAGGTCATAGCTCAGCCTAAACACTATCTCCACTACACCTGAGGCTAGGAGACTACAAGAAAAATATCACTAACATTGATGACTCCCATTAATGTTCTCCAAATACCAAATGTGTTGATCAAAACAATTACCTGAAATTTAGGTACTATGCCAATAGCTAGCCAGCAGTAATAATACACACAGTTAACCTTGGCCATCTTATCTCAAATGGCTTCTGTAAGAGCTTTGGGAGCAACATGTGAGCAGCTGACTGGAGTGAAGAATCTTGCTATGTAATTACCATTACATAGTAACAGGAGTTTTATCTGAGCCCTAGGCCAGATCCTAGGATTACACGTTAGGAAACTCTGAAGATCAATTCTGCTTGGCAAATAAGCATTCATATTCTTTGATTAAAATATTTATCAGGTGACCATCATGTATATGATACAATATGAGTTATGAAGACATATAAATTTCTCAAGCTAATTAAAATCTTATCAGAACTATATGACATGTATATAATACAAATTGTCTCTCAGCTGAGACAGACAATAAATCTTGAGAATCACTGTGGTTTAATGTATCTTTAATATATTAAGGAGAGACCTTAAAGTTTATTGCATCTAATCATCCTCCCAAAACAAAGATCAGAAAAGCCTACAGTAGAATTCTGGTTCCAATTTATTTGTCTTTGTGATCTTAGACAAATTACTTGTCAGGCTTAGGACTTTGTCTTCTATAAAATAAGTATCTTAGACTTCTGGTTAGACATGGCTGATGGAACACACATGTATGTCTCTACTTTCTCCTGAAACCTTTCTAAAACTATAGCAATTAATTTTTTATCCATAAGAAACAAGAGAATTAGAAAGAAAAAAATTGTGGGCAAAAAATGCTGTTAGGTAGAACAAAACTTCTTTCAGTGGCCAAGCTTGGAAACTAATTCACAGGCTAGAACCCTAAAGAGGCTTAAAATTGGGAGGACATGGCACTCCTAAAGATGGGGAAATAGAATGGGACAGAAAAGAGAAGAGTTGGTCAAGAAGGAGATAAACCCCAAGGTTTCCTCCTCAGCCAGATGCAGTTAGACTGTGGCCTTCCTTTGCAATAGCAGAAGACAGGAAGAGAAATTGAATCAAGGGAGTCCAAACACCAGTAGCAAAAGATGGGCTGCTGTCTTAAAAACAAAGAAATTATGCAAAAGTCTGCTTTTTGGATGGTGAAACCCCCCAAATCACCCCGTAATGGGCAGAATAAGTGTTGCCTCCAAATGTTCACATTCTAATCCTCAGAACCTGTGAACACAGGGCTACAAGTGTTTACATAGCAAAGAGGAATTAAGGGACCAGGTGGAAATGAGGTTGTTAATCCATTTACCTTGTAATAGGAAGATTGTGCTGATCTATCCAGTGACCCAATGTAATCACGAAGGCCCTCAAAAGTTGAAGACGGAGGCAGAGTCAGTCAGAGGATGTGACCACAAAAGAAAAGCACAGTGATGCAATGATGATGACTTTCAAGATAGACGAAGGAGACCATGAGTCAAGGAATGTGGGTGGCCTCTAGAAGCTAGAAAAGACAAGGAAATGGAATCTGCCCTGGAGTATCCAGGAAAGAACACAACAGATACCTTGATTTTAGCCCAGTGCAACCCATGTGGGACTTCTACTCTCTAGAACCATAAGATGATAAGTCTGCACTGTTTAAGCTGTCAAATTTGTAGTAATTGATTACAGAAGTGACAGAAAACTAATACAACCCCTTAAAAAGCAATAATATACAGCAAGTGTATGATTCCAATGCATTGACTATATAGTTATTCATTTGCTATACGTATTTTAAATATTGTCTAAAACATTTTTAAGGGGCTACTTCCTCATGAACCTCTATTGTACACTTAAAAAGTAACTTGTAAGGAATAAATGTAAGTGATGGCAATGTCGTCTTGCTTAGTTAATGGTAAAGTTAACATCCTGCCCTCATTTGATGGCTTTCTAAGACAGTGGCCACTTTGACAACAGAAGTACTGAACGGCATGCACACACATATGCTTCACATGTATGTGAACACGTATCACAAACACATATTGCAGCACATCTGTGTTAACTCACTTCACTTGTGTTAATAAAACATCCTGGAATACTCCTAAGGTCGTTAGTTTCTGTGTAAGATCAAAGTCCATGGCCAGTTTATTTACTGTAGCTAGTTATAAAGGCACCAACTTAAATTTGAGCTATAAGATCTTTCAAAACAAGAAATACAATGTATTTTATAAGAAATTCTATTTCTACTTTAACCCATATTAGGAAGCATTGATTATCTTAATTATTGCCACTCTTTAGGGAGTTGGAAACAGACTTAATATTATGCTTTTTCTAAAGCATAATTAAAGGATTTTTTTCTCTAGCTGATGTTATAAATACTAGCATTTGTCCTGAGAATTACTTCTGAAAAGAAATTTTACAAATTGCAATAACATTTTCCTTCTGTATAGACGTAAATGAATATTTAACTCAATTTCATTTTTACTTGATTTCAAACCCTTCTTGCAAGCTTTCATTAAATAACTAAATTTTATCCAAATGAGAACTGGTATCTCCAATTCTATCTTTGTATCTCATGAACACGTGTTCTTTTGTTAGGTCAACTGAACCACCTGGTGCTGAATATTTAAATTGAAGAGAATCTCTGGCATCTGGCATTCACTATCAGGCTCTCTGCATCTGGCTTAGCCATGATCTCTGTATATTTATGTTTAGTCTCTTCACTGGCATTTTATAGAGTTAAAAAACATGGGACAAACTAGGAAACAAGGATGAACAAAATAAGGCAACAATGATGTGATGTGGCAGAATTTTTACAGTAGCTGGTAAAAAAAAATGCAGAATTAAATAGAAAGTTTTAGAAAGCATTTTAAAGCTCAAGAATATATATATTTTAGATTTCAGTATGATACATAAGAATTCCTTATTTTATAAAGAATATCATAGGTCAGACTAGATATCAAATTCTGGTTAACTTTTCAAAGAAATTATTTACTCAGTCTGATGTTAAGCAAACTCTTGAGTGTTGGTTTTGGAACTTTTATGGAGCAAATAATATTAAGGATTTTGGGATGGTGATCAACAGTAAAATAGAAAATATTACTCCTGTTCTTACCCACCTATGAAAGATAAAATAGTTGAACTTCAAAGCTAGAGAATAGGACAACGAAAGTTGGTTTTCCTGCTATATAAGAAACAAAAGGACATTATCAACTATACCCAGAAAAATATATGGGAAGCAATTGGGTAAATATAACTGAAATAATCATAATGGAAATGAAAATGTGGTAGCTTATATTATTTTAACATCTGGAAGGCCCACTATATCCTATAGAACTGAGTCAAAATTGGGAATTATTCATTAATTTAAAATAACCATCAGTCAATGAATGGATAATGAAAATATGGCAAAAATACACAGTGGAATACTATTCAGCCATAAAAAAATGAAATCCTGTCATTTGTAGAAACATGGATGGAACTGGAGGTCATTATGTTAAAAGAAGTAAGCCAGGCACAGAAAGACACATATGGCATGTTCTCGGTCATATATGAGAACTAAAAACATTGATCTCACGGAGATAGAGTAGAATGATAGTTACCAGAGGCTGAGAAGTGAGTGTGTATGTATGTGTGTGTGTGTTGGTGGCGTGTTGCTGGGGGATGAAAAGAGGTGGGTTGGTGAGAACTAACATACAGTTAAAGAAAAGGAGTAAGTTCTAATATTTAATAGCAGAGTAGGGTGATTATAGTTAACCACAATGTATCACGTATTTCAAAATAGCCAGAAGAGAGGATTTAAAATGTTTCCAACACAATGAAATGATAAGTCCTCGAGGTGATGAATACCCTAAACCCTGATTTCAGCATTACACATTCTATGCATGTAATAAAATATCACACATACCCCATAAATATGCATAAAATTATGTATCAGTAAAAGAATTTAAAACTTAAAAGTAGCAAAAATGCCACGAAGTGGTAAAATTACAAATACTACAAAGACTGAAATTAATTGTAGCATAATTCCACAATTGAAGTATTACAAATTATCTTTTTAATTTTACATTTAAAATTACCAAAATATTGTACTTATGCATAATATTTGATAACTAGTATTAAACATATAAGATATATCTATTCATATGATTATTATGAAGATGAGTAAATTTATATAAAGCATATGTCAAGCACAGTGCTTGACACATAGAAAGCCTTTGATCAACGATAGCTATTAGTAGCCATCTATTCATCAAACTCCCAAATAAATGTATATCTAAGTTCTGAGCCAACCTTCCACTGAAAGATACCTTGATCCTTCACTAGGTCATCCATTCCTTTATTTGATAATTCTAATACTTACACACACAATTTTCATATTCAGTCAAAATCTGCATTCCAACTTTTGACTATTGGTATCAGTTTTGCCCTTTGGAGCAACATAGAACATCTACTTTGACATATATATGGCAACCCTCTAAACATTTCTAAACAGCTACCTGCTCTTCCTCAGAGACTTCTGTTTCTTGACCATCATCTTCAGAAAGTTGAGCCTGGAAATGACCACACTGACCACATTTGTGTGGCCAAGGCAAAGTTTAGACATGGCCACCTGGAGATTCAGTATTATGATTACTCCACCCTTATTCAGGGCACTGTATCTGGAGCTTAAGTCATGTGTTATGACTTGGAACATTTTGCTTTGCAAAAAACAGAAACTTAATTAGCTTGAGTTGAAAGGGAAGATATAAGGATCTATTAGGTTATTAAAATACAGTAATACTGAAGGAAGAGAAAGGCAATGGAGCCACAGGAACAACTGACCGGAGGAATCCAAATGTAGACAGGAGTCTCTCCACCTCTCATGTCCACTCCTCTCTCCAAAGACTAGATTCCTCTGCCGACCCAGTGATAGGGGACATGGCTGCCCATAAATCCAGAGCTTTACTTCTTAGAGTCCAGGCTTTCGAAGATAGGCCAGCTTACCATTCTTGGTTCTGATTTTAAAATAAACAGAACAGATCCTTATTCTTAAGTTGAATATCAATTTCTGGACCTATCAACTGTGGCCAGGAACCAGGTCATGTTGTGACTTCAGTGCTTTTTTGCAACCATCTGGACAAGGAAAAGGGGCAACTTCTAGAAAAGGTGAACTGGGAGCACAGGGCTGCAAGTGTTTACTACAGAATACATTGTTTTAGTTTTTAGTTTTTGACTAGCAGTTAATTGAACTTCAGTGTAATCTCATGTATTCTGTTCACACTTGTCTCAGTGTCTACCTGAACCTATGACATCATTAATACCTAGTGAATTTTAGCACACCTTTGCAGCCTATTAAAATTTTGTGTCACAATTTCTCATCCAATATACATTACTAATACCCTCTAATTGTCTGTCTGAAGTCTGGCTTTCACATCTTCGTGAGTGGATGATAAAATGGAGACGTTTACAGGCAGAACATTATTGCAGTCCACAAGAAACTTTTTTTAGGATTGACATGGATTCATTATTAAACACCTGGGGGATACAATCATTCAATCAGCCATGATTTCTTAGAAATGAGTCTTTCCAGAAGCACATGGATCTAAGTGTCAGCAACACTGAGGTAAGAAAATTCATCATCTCCACATCCCATGGGCAGAACCTATTTGGGGAGTAGTGTTCCTGCAAGATCAAAAAAGAGAAATTCTTAGAGAGCGACCTGAAACACTATTTCTCCCTTCAAATAGGAGGTAGTGCCTGAAATACTCTGTCGCATCATGGAGATCATTATCCCAACAAATTATTTTTCTTGTGAAAACAGAGCATATAGAGAAGTTTCCCAAAAGCACCAGTCTGACAGCAAGGACAAAGTCTCAAAAGTCCCAAATGGAAGGAGTTGGGCAGGCACTCTCAGTACAATCTGCAGGTGCTGGCCCCAGGATAGGCACTCATCTAAGCCTTCACCCTGTGCCTTCAGATACCTTTAGGACTCAAAAGCAGTCACACTTAGTACACTCGGATTTTCCTGAATATTTTCTCAATTGGCTTAGCTGGTACCATCTTGTTTTCTAGGTACTTCTCAGGTTTTTAACTAGTGTGTCAAATTAAACCTCATTGTGTTATCAGTGGACTGAATGAACTACGCCATCCATAAACTGTTACGTTTCTAAAAAGTGCACAAATTTTGATGCTAACCAATCGGTTTATTCATTTATCCTTTCATTCGTTCAACAGGTATTAATTGAGCATTTAATTTGTGTTGAGCATTGGGGATAACTCAATTCACAAAACAGTCTTTGACTTCTTGGAACTTAAAAAACCCTCTACTTCAGCCAAACAAGGCTGCTCACTGACCAATGAGCCTTCCAACACTTTCTTGATCTCCTCCATTCCCCCAAAACTCAGAGTTCTTTCCACATCTTGGTCTCCTATTTAATCTCATCTCATTTCTCATTTCTACATTTTTACAGAACTACCATTTGACCCGCAAACCCGTTATTGGGTATATATCCAAAAGAAAACAAATCTTTCTACCAAAAAGACACATGCGCTCACATGTGCATTGAGCACTTTCACAATAGCAAACACATGGAGTCAACCCATCCGTGGTGGACTGGGTAAAGAAAATGTGGTACATATACACTATGGACTACTTTGCAGCAACATGGATGTAGCTGGAGGCCATTATCCTAAGCGAATTAATACAGAAACAGAAAACCAAGTACTGCACATTCTCACTTAAAAATGGGAGCTAAGCATTGGGTACTCATGGGTATAAAGATGGCAACAATAGAAACTGGGGACTCTTAGAGGAGGGAGAGAATAAGGGGGTCAAGGGTTGAAAAACTAACTACTGGGTACTATGCTCAGTACCTGGGTGATGGAATCATTTGTATTCCCAAACCTAAGCATCATGCGATACACCAAGGTAACAAATCTGTGCCTGTACTCCCTGAATAGAAAATAAAAGTTGAGAAAAAAATTAATTAATTAATTAATTATTGAATAAATCTGTCCCAAAGGGTACCTTCACCTCCACAAAGGCTCCCTGACCCACCCTACAGTGATCTTTCTGCTGTCTGAGTTCTTGCAGCTGAATCGTTTATACCACACATAAGCAGCTAGCAGCTACGTTTGAGAGAAAGAGATGAGCTTTAGAGGAAGACAGACACATGTTCAGATACTGCCTTGGCCACTTACTAGATCGTATGTTCATAGGTTATTTGGTATTCCTGAACCACATCTGCAAACTAACGCCAACTTCATAGAAAATTTGTGAGGAATAATTAATTCCACATAGCATATAGCATATTCTGTTTTAGACCATTCCTGCTGTCATAATGAAATAATTTAGACTGGGAAATGTATAAATAATAGAAATTGATTTCTCACAGTTCTGGGGCCTGGGAAGTCCAAGACCAAGATGCTAGCAGATTTGGTGCCTGGTAAGGGTCTACTCTCTGTTTCCAAGATGGTACCATGTTGCTGCATCTTCTGGAAGGGACAAATGCTGTGTCCTCACATGGTGGAAGGGATAAAGGGTCAGGCAGCTCTCCAAAGACTCTTTTATAAAGACACTAATCCCATCTATGAGGGTGGAGCCCGCATGACTTAGTCACTTCCCAAAAGGCTTCACCTCCTAAAACTACCACAGGCCGGGCGCAATGGCTCACACCTGTAGTCCCCACACTTTGGGAGGCCGAGGTGGGTAGATCACTAGGTCAGGAGTTCAAGACCAGCCTGACCAACACAGTGAAACCCCATCTCTACTAAAAATACAAAATTTAGCCAGGCATTGTGATGCATTCCTGTAATCCCAGCTACTCAGGAAGCTGAGGCATGAGAATCACTTGAACCCGGGAGTTGGAGGTTGCAGTGAGCCAAGATCGCACCACTGCACTCCAGCTTGGGCAACAGAGTGACACTTAATCTCAAAAAAAAAAAAAAAAAAACCCACAACAACAACAACAGCAACAACAAAAACCAGCACAATGGAGATTAAGTTTCAACATGAATTTTGGAGGGACACAAACCTTCAGAGCACAGCATGTTCTTCCATCCAAATGTCTAATTTTCTAACAGCAGTGTAGTGAAAACAGCATGGTGGTTCTACACTTCATGGTTTTGCTTCCTTGGAAATATCACCCATGGTGAAACCCCATCTCTACTGAAAATACAAAAACTAGCTGGGCGTGGTGGTGCATGCTTATAATCCCAGCTACTCAGGAGGTTGAGGCAGGAGAACGCTTGAACCCGGGAGGCGAAGGTTGCCGTGAGCCAAGATCATGCCATTGCACTCTAGCCTGGGCTACAGAGTGAGACTCCATCTCAAAAAAAAAAGAAAAAGAAAAAAGAAAGAAAGAAAGGAAAAGAAATATCACCCAATATCTCTGAGTCTGTTTTCTGAAAGGCAAAATGGAGATAATAATTAATTTTTACATCAAAAGGTTGTTGTGAAGAGGAATTGAGTTAATGCACAGAGAAGTCCTTTACGAGCTATAAATCACAGAACACATGGCAGACTCTCCATCCTCATGAATACTATGTAGGTTTCCTCACTTTCAACTCGATTGGGCTCAATTGTTTCTCTCCTGCACCTCTCCTCTTTCTAAGGTGTGCAGAAACATTCAGCAATCCTGACCACATCCCACATCACACACACACACACACACACACACACACACACACACACACACACAATTTCCCTGTTCCTATTCTGCTTTATAAACTTTCTTATGAAATATAACATTCATGCAAAAACTCACAAATCTTAAAATAGCTTGATGAATTTTTACAAAGTTTATAAACAGCCATTTAGCTGAATGACAAAACATTACCAGCAACCCACCTCAATCACAGCACTCACCCAAAGTCAGCCATTATGTTGACTTCCATAAACAAAGACTGGTTTTGCCTACATTTTTGTGCTTAATATAAATATAATCATACAGTATAAAATCATATGTGTCAGGCTTATTTAAGTCAACATTAACATCTGAAAACTTACCCTTTGTTCCATGTAGCAGCGGTTCATTATTTTTTATTGCTTTATAGTATTTATTGTATAAATATGCCAAAGTTTATGTATTCATTTTTTGTTGATGAACACATGTTGCTCCAGTTTGGAACTATTTCAGATAATACAATGAACGTTCTTGTATATTTTGGGTGCACTGTGCATGCATTTCTATTGGGTATATAGCCAGGAGTGCAATTGCTGGCTCATAGGATATGCATATGGCTAGTAGAGACTTCCAAACACTTTTTCAAAGTAGTTGTACCAATGTACACTCCTATCAGCAACGAATGAGAGCTCACTTGTTCCATACCCTCACCGATATTTTGTATTATCCATCTTCTTTGTTTGGCTATTCCAATGAATGCATAGTAGTGTCATATTGTGATTTCAATCTACATTCCCTGATGACTGATGAGGTTAAACATGCTCTCACATTTATTGACCATTTGGATATCCTCTTTCATGAAGTGACTGTTTAAGTCATTTGCCTATTTTTATATTGCATTATTTAACTTTTTCTCAATGATTTTCAGTTCTTTATATATTCTGGATATGAGTCTTTTTATATTTATTAACAATATGCTCAATATTGTGTGGCTTATGTTTTCACTCTCTTAATGGTGTCTTTTAATGAATAGGAAATTCCTAACTTTAATGTAGTCCAAGTGAACATTTTATGATTAGTACATTTTATATCCCAATTAAGAAAATTTTGTCTACCTGAGATAATAAGTATATCTTCTGTGTTTTTTTCCTAAAAGCATTTATTAACAAATAAATATAAACTTTTGCATATAGATCTACAATCTGACTGGAATTGATTTGTGTAAGATAAAGATTTATTTTTCCCATGTGGATATCCAAATAACAGCACCATTTATTAAAAAGGTCATCCTTTCTACACTATACAGCAATGTCACTTTTGTAAAATATCAGATAACTATAGAGATGTGGAGTCTCTGTTCTGTTCCATTGGTCTTTCTATCTATTGTTACGTAAAGTTCAATCTCTCTTAATTTCAATAGCTTTATGGTATGTCTCAATATCTGAAAGTGTAAGTCCTCAACATAATCTTTCTTTTTATAAATAATCTCCTTGACTATGTTTTGCCTTTTGCATTCTTATATGAATTTTAGAATCAGCTTGTCAATTTCTACACAAAACCTGCTGAGATTTTAGTTAGGATTGTGTATAATCTAAAGATTAGGCTGGAGACAATTTATATCCTGGCCATTTTCATTCTAAACCACAAAAATGGGGGGATAGATCTCTCTATATTTAGGCTTTTAAAATTTCTCTTGGCAAAGTTTTATAGTTTTCAGCATAAAGATCTTAAACATCTATCATTAAACACATTTCTAGATTTGAAAGTTTTTATGCTAATGTAAATCATATCTTTTTAATTTTAATTTTATTTGCATTTTTGTTGCCAATATATAAAAATGCAATTGATTTCATACATTGATCTTGGATCCAACAACCATGCCAAATTTACTTATAAATTCTAGTAGTTGTCTCCAGATTCTATTTTAGATTCTCTATGTACAATTTTGTTGTCCATGAAAAGTGACAGTTTTATTTCAGCCTTTTCCAAACTGTTTTTTATTTCTTTTATATAGCCTTATTGCCTTGGTTAAGATTTCTATTTTTCTTTTAATAGATGTAGCAGTTATCCATATCATGCTCCTAATCACAGGAAGAAAATTTCCAATAATTCACCATCAAATTGATTTCCTGGTGTGCTAAGAGTTTTTATCATGAATTAATACTGCGTTTTATCAAACGTGTTTTTGTAATCATTAAGATAATTTTATTTATCTCCACTTTTCTGCAAATATGGTGAACTATATTGATTTTTTATTCATAGTAAATCACCGTTAGCATTTCTGAAATAAACTTCATTTGGTTTTGATACCTTCTCTACTTATATATCAAAGAATTCTATTTCCTAATATATTATTTAGAAAATATATATACATATATATATTTCATGCTACAAGTTTGTCTGTAATTTTCCTTTCTTACAATTTCCTTAACTAATTTATCTATCAAGATTATGCTGGTCCCATAGAAAGTCTAGGAAGGCTACCTTCTTTTTTTTTTTTTTTTTTTGAGACTGAGTCTGGCTCTGTCGCCCAGGCTGGAGTGCAGTGGCCGGATCTCAGCTCACTGCAAGCTCCGCCTCCCGGGTTCACGCCATTCTCCTGCCTCAGCCTCCCGAGTAGCTGGGACCACAGGCGCCCGCCACTTCGCCCGGCTAGTTTTTTGTATTTTTTAGTAGAGACGGGGTTTCACCGTGTTAGCCAGGATGGTCTCGATCTCCTGACCTCGTGATCCGCCCGTCTCGGCCTCCCAAAGTGCTGGGATTACAGGCTTGAGCCACCGCGCCCGGCCGGCTACCTTCTTTTTTATTTTCTGGAAGAGTGTATAAAAATTGGACTTATCGCTTGCTTTAATATTTGCTACCAATCACCAAAGAAACCATCCAGACCAGGAGTATACTTTGCGCAGAGGTTTTCAATAAAACATTTAAATTCTTTAGTAGATATATAATATTCTAATTACTCTTTCTTATTGTGTCAATTTTGGTAAGCTATGTTTTCCAAGGAATTTCTTTCACTGAAATTGGCATAATATTATTTGTAATGTCTTTTTCTCTTTTAAATATCTATAGCATCTATACTAATGTCTCCTTATTTTTTACTGGTATTGGTAATTTGCTCTCTTTTTTACATCAATCTTATCATAACTTTATCCATTTAATATGTATTTTTCAAGAAATTAGGTTTTTTTCTTTATTGCATTAATACTTATTTTCTACTTATCTTATTTCTGCTTTTCTTTTTACTATTAATTTCCTACTACTTTCTTTGGACTAATTTGTTGTGTGTGGTGATATTTAAAATTGTGTTTTGTTTTCAGATGAAAACTTGAATTATGGATATGTAGCATCTAATTCTTTTCTAATATATACATTTGAGAATATACATTTTCCTCTAGGCACTGAATGAATTCTCCTAGTTTTTGCTAATCTGATGATATATTTATTTCACCATCCTATTTGAAAAATATTTTTATTATTATAGAACTCTAGGTTGGCAATTATTTCCTTGAGCGTTATTTACCTGTTATCTACATGTTTTGATACACCATGTCTCTGCTATCATTTAGTTCAAAATATTTTCTAGTTCTTACTGTGTTTCTTTCTTTGATTCACGAGTTATTTGTAATTTAATAGCTTACTTTTAAAGCAGTTGGTGATTTTCTGGTTAGCTTTTGTTACAGATCTCTTGCATAATTCTACTGTCCTCAAAGAGCATATTCTGAATGATTTCACTCCTTTGAAATATATTGCAGCTTGCTTTATGACACAGCATGTGCTAAGCTCTAGTAAACCTTCCATAAGCACTTGGAAAATATAATGCATTTTGTCACTGTTGGATGTAGTGTTCTGTATCAGACATTTAGAATGTCCTCAAATTTTCTTTTTCTTTTCTTTTTTTTTTTTTTTTTGCTACTATAAGAATTTATACAATCTACATGTTACTGTATATATAACTTTTTATCCCTGTTGGATTATTTCATTTTCTTAAATTCTCTGGAGAGGCATTACTAGGTCCAAGGGTTAAAAATGTCTTTTTGTCTTTTCCTATTTATACAATATTGCTAACTAAAAGCGTTGTTTCTAATTACAGTGTCAGTCACGGTGCATGAAATCACCAAATTTCCCACAGTGTTGAGGGTTGTAATTGTTTTGTTAATAGAGTGGATAGGAAATTGTAACTCGAAGTTAACAATGATTTCCATGCCTTTGATAACCAGACAAGATAAACATTTTTTTAGGTATTCATTTACTATTTCAATTTTCTCTAATATAAATTGCCTATTCATCTGTTTAACAATCTACTGGGATCTTGATAATTTTGGAATAAGCTTGAATGAATAATTTCATAATATCAGCAAATTGCCTTTGGCTTACATATATGATGCAAATATTTTCCCAATCTATTATCTTTTTAATTTTAGTTTTACTGTTTTTCACTACACAATCATGTTCAATTTGTGAAGACTGGAATCTCTTCCTTTGTTGCCGACTACTTAAAACTCTAACAATGTTTCATTGTTTTTCAACTGTATATTTCTTTATTTTCTTCTCCTAAATTTTTTGTTAATGTATGGTACAGAGCAGGACTGTCCAATAGGGATATAGTGTGAGCCACAAATGTGATTTAAATTTTTCTATTAGTTAATTCAAAAAGTAAAAAGAAACAGGTACAAATAATTTTAATTATATACTTTAACCCAGTATCCAAAAATACAGGCATACTTTTCTTTGCATGGTTCCAATATGCATAAATTCCAGTTACCACAACTTAATTAAATAACACTAATCTTCCAACAACATGGTTCAAATTTCAGTTACTGTGGTGTATTAATTCTGTTATAGTAACTGCGCATTTTGCTTAACTGTACTTTATTGCATACAGTTAATATACAGTTTTACTTTATTGCATAAAGTAAAAACTTCGCTGCTAGACTTTCAGTCCATAAATCACTACATAAACAACACGTGTGCATCAACAGCAGTGACCAATCATGCCATTTCTTTTGAAGTCTATCAGCAACTGGTCACTATGCATCGGTTATTCAGTCCAGGTGCAGATAGTGAAGCTTGGAGTTGTGTTGATTCCTCATCTCCCAGTGGTAAACTCACATGACATTTTACAGAAATGAATAATCGAAAGATGGAATGGCCAACAAAGATGGAAGTGCAGCAAAGAAACAAAAAGTGATATTGTCGGAAGTGAATGTAGGTGTGATTAGAAGATGGATCACGGTGGGGACTGTTGACACTGTTGTTCGAAAGTCTCAAGATATGCAGCCAGAGGAACTTAGTGAAGGCAAATGCATGGACATAAACATGGAACATGACTGTCCCCAAAACGATGATGTCCTAGAAGAAGGGACACCAGCAAAAAACTTACATTGGGCCAGGAGCTGTGGCTCATGCTTATAAACTCAGCACTTTGGGAGGCCAAGGCAGGCAGATTGCTTGAGTCCAGGAGTTCAAGACCAGCCTGGGCAACATGGCAAAAACTCTTCTCTACAAAAAAACACAAAAATTATTTGGGCGTAGTGTTGTGCACTTATAGTCCCAGCTACTAGGGTGGCTGAGGTCAGGGGATGATCTTTTGAGCCAGGGAGTTTGAGGCTGCAGTGAGCCATGATGAAGCCACTGCACTCCAGCCTGGGTGACAGAGTGAGACCCTGTCTCAAAAAAATAATAAAAAAAATAAAGCTTCACGTTGAAGAAACTCTCAGATTTTTCGACATTGGGAAAGCAAGGATAAAATGTTGGAAGCTGATCTTAGAAAGTAATATGACAATTTGGCAAAGCTTAGAAAAGATGCTCTTTCCATACTACAAGGTATAGGACAAGAAGAAGGCAAGTACTGTTCAAACTACTCACAAAGAAGAAAAGAAGTACTTTAATTCTCGATGTTTCCATTATTTGAAATTCCTGTGTACTAAACAGGTTGATTTTACCACTTTTAAATTTCTGCATACATTTATAGCTGACAGTAAGAATATTTAAAGTTTAGACAAAAATATTTTAAAAGTTGCATAATAATTACAATGTTCATCCATTGTTAATTAAGATCGCTTGTATCATTTCAGCTTGCAAGATCATTTTCATGGTTCTGCACCAACACACAAAGCAAAGACTGTCCCTATTATCATTATAAACATGCAACCAGTATAAAAGTTTGGGGATATATTACATGCTCTTTTTCACATTAAGTCGTTGAAATGTGGTGTATATTTCATACTTACAGAACATCTTAATTCAGACTAGCCACATTTCAAATGCTAATAGCTGCATCATAGGCTAGTGGCTATGGTATTTGGAAACCCAAATCTAGAGTGTCTTTTCTCTTTAAATTAGAGATGAAAAGTGTTGGTGTTAATAGGAATACAAGTATCTGCCTGGAAATTCTCTTGTCCAAATAAATAACTGTTTAATACAGGGAACAATACAGAGATGCACTTTCTCCCTCTGTAGGTAGTATTGAAGGAACTGACATTACTTCAGCTCCCTCTGGCAAAGCGGCTGAGAAAATAAGCCTTAAATTGTTCTCATAAACTCATTGGAATTAGCCTTGTTGGAACAATAAGAGACAAGAAAGAAGAACTATTCAGTCTTCCTATGAAAACACTGACTATTTCATCCCCAATGGGAGCTGACGCAGCTTGGCTCATCTGAGCTGCAGGGAGATTTTTCAGAGCTTTTGGGTTAACACATCATCTCTGAAATATGTCACACAGGTTCTCAGGGCCGCTCAAGAGTAAGTAATCTACATGGAGTTTTGAACATACTTCTGCCAGTTAGAGGAGTCAGCAAACTATTTATTTGATTTCCTGCTCAGCCCCACATTCTGGGAATTCCCAGAGGCCTAATAGGAATGGCAACAACACCTGCTTGCCTGTCAGTCTGCAGGCATCTTTCTTCCCAATATTCCCCAAATGACTACCCTGCCTAAAATCCTAATGTCTCTAGATTTGTCTTGGGTGAACAAGATTATAATGTTTCTACATTCTTGTCTCACCTCTACCTGACAATTGGCCCATAAATATTTGTACACAGTTAAATCTTCAGTTAGATGTGTACGTGTGTGTGTGTGTGCGCGCACGCACGCCCATACGCTCATGCTGCTATGCCTAACAAATTCCTCATTCCTTAGGAAAAGAATGTAGTGAAGTGTTAAAAGCACCATCTTCAAAGGCAAACCAAATGAGCTCAAATTTCAGTGCTATCACTTACTAGCTATACAATGTTGAACATGTGTTACTTAACCTTTTTGTGCCTCAGTTTCTTTGTCTATTAAATGGGAATAGTACCACCAACACTATATAATTTATACAGGGATTAAATAAGATAATATATGTAAAATGCTTAGTCAATGTCTGCCACCACCATGATTATATAGTTCACATAGGGATTAAATGAGATAATATATGTAAAATGCTTAGTCAATGTCTGCCATACTGCTAAAATAGTAGCCATTCTTTATTGTTACTATCATTATTTTGCTATTATGTTATTATTACAACTTTTGCCTAAAAAGAGCCTTGCTTCTGGTGCCTTTAGTCCTCTCTTTGAGTGGAACACATAACAAAGGAAAAAGAATCCAGCTTCAAAAGTGGCATTAAGGAGTACAGGTTTTCTTGGACAAAAGGATGCTGGCAAAAGGCTATATGGCACCCCAATAGTCTGCAAAACTTCTCGAAAGTCCTCTTCACAACATATTTCCCAATCATCCCTCCCAGATCAAATCCCTCCTGCCTCTCTGCAAAGCTCCAGCCCATATCAGCATCTTCACTTACCTACTTTCTGCTCTTTGACTCCTGCCTTCCACATATTTTTATTTTTATTTCACTTACTTTTTGGCTCATTGGTAGCTTCACATGATAGAAAATGTTAAAGACATAAAAATAATTTATCTTTTTCCCACCTATATCCTCAGTTATCCAGATCCCCAGAAGTAACCACTGTAAAAATAGATATTCTATATACAGATAGCAGATAGAAACACACACACACACACACACAAACACACACCATTTTACACCACTGCAACTTGCTTTTACACATAATAAAACTTCAATATTGTACCATATTAATATCTATAGAGTTGCCTCCTTCTCCTTAAGGCACTGCATTGTTTTCCATTGGATAAATAAGCCATAATTTATTTATCTATTCCCACATTAATAGACATTTAAATTGTTTTACTATTTTGTTATAAAAATTACTGCAATAAGTAACTGTTCATATATGATTTTACACAACTGTAAGATAAATTTCTGGAAATTTAATCATTGAATCAAAGGGAAGGTGAATTTCTAATTTTTGTAGATTTAGCCAAATTGTCCTCCATGTAGGTTATGCTGACTTAGCCTCCTGTTAGTAAGGTTAGAGAGCATTAGCTTTCTTACACAGGTTAAGTTTTCTAACATTTTCCATGCCCTTTCTTATGCAGAGTAATCTCAGCCTCTTCAATTGTGTATCTCCAGCCATATATTCTGATGGAAGAATGTTTCTGTCTCTTCTACATTTTCCCCCAATTAAATAGCTATAAACTACCTGAGATATCCAGGCTGTCTTCTGTCCCATAACCTCCAGCCCTCAACCCTTCTTTTCTTCCTCCATGATACTCCTAGGACCTGCCTTGTCTGGGGTCAACTTGCCTGGCGCTGGGAAACCTCGAATTGGCCTGCCTGAAAGCAAATGGCTAGGTTCGGGGTGAGATGTCCATCCCCCATCCAGAGTGTGACGCATCTGCCAAGGGAGACAGATGATGTCAATCAAATCCTTTTCCTTTGTGATTTTTCCAGACTCCCTTTACTAAATCATGGCTCATGTGTGCATGAGAATACCATACATCCCCAAGAGTGAATAAATTACAACTGTAGGCATCAACATAGATGGATCTCAGGAACATATGTCCAGCATAAAAGCAAGTCACAGAAAATACATGCAAGCAGAATACCATGGCACAGAGCTCTAAAATGAGCAGATTTAATTTTTACAAATGCAGGTATGCGTGGTAAAACTGCAGAAATTGTAAGAGAACGATAAGCATAAAATTCAGGATCATGGTATCCTGGGGGTAAGTGAAGAAGGTGGGCTGGAGTGATCGGGGCGCACACGGAAGCCTCCCATGGTATGGTCATTTTCTATTGCTTAAGTTGCATGGTGGGTTCCTAAGTGTCCATTTTATTATTCTTAATTATTTCTATGCTATTTATATTGTGTTATATATACCAACTATTTTATAATGTGTTTTCATAAAAAGCTACAAAAGAAGTATGAATGAGAAAGATGGTCATGATACATTAAGTAAGAAAAAAACGGATAAAATTGTGCATATGACATGATTCTGCTTTGGTTTAAAACACACACACTCCATATTGATATTCACCCAATGATAATAATGGTTATCTAGGTTGTGGAATTATAATTTTAAAGAAACTTTTCTTATCTTTCTGACATATATTTCCCAATTTTTCAACAATGATTTTTTTTCTTACTTTTGTAATGAGAAAATATGATGAAATATTTTTTTAAAAAATCATGTGCTAAGTGCTACTACCAGGCAGTTACATATAGCTAACACTTACTGACCTTCCTCAGAGCCAGGTTCTCGGCCAAGTGCATTACATGTATTTTGTAATTGGAAGTACTATTTTCATTTCACCGAGGAGAAACCAGAAGTCCAGAAAGGTTACATAACTTGCTCAAAATCAGATAGAGAATGGTAGAGCCAGGATTCAAATCCATCTGTCTTCCTATCAAGCATGTGCTCTTAACCAAGCTTCTATGCAACATTCAACAGCCTACAGAAGCCCAAAGGAACCATACAGTGTCAAGAAGTGTTAAGGGTTTGCTTTACTTTTTAAGCTAATGAGCCAGGCTGTTATTTTTCATGAATGTTGGCAGAAGACCCAAGACCCCTCGGTCAGAGGCAAAAGTCTTTAGTAGTCACAGCCCAGTAACAGCATGAACATGCAGTTGGTTTGTATCTGTTCCTCATGCCGCCAAGTCCCACAGGGACAACACAGTGAGGGTGTGGATGAATGCATGCACCCAAGATGAATTGTGTTGGAAGAAAGGAACATTGAACATGGGAGACTCACTGCTCTTATAGGAAGCAGGTGCAAGCCTGCTCTTTGTGAGAGAGGTTACTTCATCCTGCAACATTGCTCCCTGCAAACACGATTCTGAGAAGGGTCTTAGGAAAGAGATGCATGGTCTTGAATTCTCTGCATATCCTGCAAAAATGTGCAGGGCCCATAGCAGACTGTGCTCCCAGCTTATAGTCAAGATTCTTTGAGCTGCAAATTACAAAAACCCAGCTTAAACTTAATTAAACAAGAGGAGGAATGACAAAAAATGTATTGACCCATGAAACTCCTGTCTCTCTCTCTCTGACTCTCTCTCTCTGTGTCTCTCTCTCACTGTCTCTCTCTCTCTGACTGTCTCTCTCTCTGTGTCTCTCTCTCACTGTCTCTCTCTCTCTCTGACTGTCTCTCTCTCTGTGTCTCTCTCTCACTGTCTCTCTCTCTCTGACTCTCTCTCTCTCTGACTCTCTCTCTTTGTGTCTCTCTCTCACTGTCTCTCTCTCTCTCTTTGTGTCTCTCTCTCACTGTCTCTCTCTCTCTCTCTCTCACTGTCTCTCTCTCTCTCTTTCTCTCTCTCTCTCTGTCCTCCTATCCTCTATGTGGTCTCCATTCATGGACAGGCACTCCCCTGTGATCATAAGCGAGCTGCCTGTAGCACCAACCCCAATGGAGCATAACAGGCCTTCTCTCACTCTTCAAATGGAAGTCCTAGAACCAACTCTCAATGGCTATGTCTGGCCTGGATTGGGTCATATGTCCATCCTAAACCAAGTCTTGGGACCAGGGGATAAAGTACTCTCATCACCCATCCATGGGTTACCTGCCCGCTTCTGGAACCAGGATTGGGATCAGTCCCACCCCAATCATGTAGACTGAGAGTGGGATTTTCTTCTCCAGAATCAGAATGCTGGTAACAGAAGATAAGGCAGTCAGTGCTCAGCAGACAAAACAAACATTGTGCTGTGCCCAGAGAGTGATTATCTCTAAAATATCACATACAACAAACAGTGAGCTAGTTGGACTGACAAGATGAAACGTGATGGATTCCAGTAAGATTTGCAAAGTTCCACAAAGCTCAGTGGTAGTTCTGTGGCTGACTGCTGGCACTCCCTGTGACTTCTGACAATTGAGGCAGTTATCAGAAGCCTGGAGCAGCTTGACTGCACCCAATTGCAGTGCACATGGGGATTTCCCAATACAGAAAGAGGAGAAAAAAAGAAAAAGAACAAGGAAACCTTTCCTCCGAGCTAATCAGTATATAATTGATTCCAATGTCCTCCTTCAATCTGAGGCATCTTTTTTTCCGAACTCACGTAAAATTAAGAACCAGAACCAGGAGCAATATTCCAATATAGTCACACCCAAAGGAAAAATCCATTTGCAAGAAAATATCCAAAGTTCCCAGTGTTGCTATTGTTAGCACACAATGTTTCAGAGGAGAAGGGAGTGTATCCTCATAGTGGGTTGGCAATTCCGGGATATAAGTTGTAGAACCAAAAAGATTGCACCACTCTCAATGTGTGGCCTGAGTCAGGGCTTTTCAGAAGAAAAACCAGTGCTCCTTCACAGCCGCCTCCACCACCACCCTTTTCTATTTTCAATGAAGTTGAATTTAAATCTGTTGCAACTGTAACAATGACAGATGAGAGTTACCATTTTTCAGTGGCTCCACCTCACAGAAGGGCTGATAACTAAGAATGTCGATCACAAGCACAGTTTATCCTAGCAAAATGCCCTCGATAAAGGGTGATTCAGTAGAGGCTGGGGCAGAGCATCTATGAGTATGTGAGAGAAGGACGCATCGGTACAGAGCAGCCACCCCAGAAACAGTTGTTGATTTGAGCTAAATTCACTAAATAGCCCTGCTCTCTCATTTCTACCATGGGATGCTACTTCTCTTACTTCCGCCAATCCACTGAGTAAACACGGAAATATTGTCATTTCAGGAACGAAGCTTTGTAATTAGGGAGAATGTGTTGGCCAGAGGAAACCGATCCCAGACCTCACAGGCATTATTGCCTGTTCAGCATCCTGGGTCTCATCTCCTCTTCTCACCGCCTGAAGACTAATTAACAGAATCCATGCCATTATGCCTAGCTCTCTAATCTTTATTATCATGAATGCTCTTTCCAAAGAAATGCTCATCCTAGAGCAAGAGTTCCTGGAGGGCAAGGACCAGGTACTGGTTATCTCTTGCTGCATAATGAGTAACTCCAACACAGCAACTTAAAACACAAACATTTATTTTCTCATAGATTCTGAGGGTCAGGAATCCAGGAGGCTTAGCTGGGTGCCTCTGGCTCAGAGTCTCTCCCAAGCCTGCAAAGTGTCAAACAGGACCAAAGTCATCTCAAGGTTCAACACGCAAAGAAGCCAAGCTCCCCGATAGGGCTATTAGTAGGAACTAGGTCTTCAGTTCTGGAGGTATCAGTTCCTTTTCTCTGGATCTATTCTTTGGGAAGCTTGTGGTATGGCAGCTGGCTTCCCTCTGAACTAGCCAGATATAGAATGAGCAAGAGGAAAGCCACAGTCTAATTGTTGATTGAAGGTGGCATCCATCACTTTTGCTATATTTTGTTTGCTAAAAGTAAGTCACTAGAGTCACCCCATATTCAAATGGAGAGCATTCACAAGGTCAAGAGTACCAGGAGGTGCAGCTCATGAGGGCCTTCCTTCAAGGCTGCCTACCAGCAACCACTTCTCATTCACATGGCTATTCCTGGCACCTAATAAAGGACCAGGCAAATGGTAAGCTTAACAAAGACTTGTTGCACTATATTTAATCCAGTCTGAAAGACTCACCAAGTCACATCAGCTAGAGTGGAACACATACAAGGAATAGACAAAGAATGTTGTGGTAGGTATGAATTTCATTCCACCAACTCAAGTGTGCAAGAAATACAAAATTTTCTATAACGCCTTCGAATTGTTATTTGAGCCCTCTTCCTGTTAGAGTGACAAAAATGTAATCTCAGTCCATGGGAATTCAGTTCCCCTTTGTCCAGGGTAGTTTACCGATTCAAGAGAAAGTACTTAGTAGCAAGTCATGGAGGGAAATGGGAGGGCATCTCCTAAGCCTCAGTTAAGGTGTTGGCTAAAATGTGCCTCACCCTATTTACTCCTCTATCACCTGTCCACATGCTGAGACTCCTGTCCATGTGAGCCCTTCAGGGGTGCACTTTTCTATGCTGTTTATGACCCATTGTGAAGCTTCTGGGCCAGACTAGGACAGAAGAGTCTCAGCCAGGCTCTCCATGGCCCATCTTGCTAGATGTCCTGCTCAGACACAGCCCACCTAGCCTCTTGCAGCCTTCTGGGACTATGGCCAAGGAGGAGGGCTGCCAAACCTCTCTGCTCTCTAGCCCTCCAACCCCTCCACAGTGACATGGGCTCCAAGGACCTGCCTTTGAATCAGGTTGTACCATGGTCCTCTCAGGCTTGTTGACTTTTCTGCTCTTCTTGCTGCTTCTTGTCTCTCCCTCTCCTCCTCACTCTGAGCCTGCCCTCAGCCTGGAGGATGTTTCTGTAGCCCAAGAGCAGGAAAGTAGGGAGAGAAGCTCTTCTGTGTTGACCTTGAGCATTCCTCTCAGAGGCACTCCCACTTCCCCCATCTTCAGGCTTTCCTATTACACCTCACCCCACCCAGGGCACCTCACTGCTTCCCATCATGGGCCAGGCTCCACAAACAGGAAGCCAGTGACTAGCAGCTTACCCTGCCTTTTCAAGCTCCTCCCCGAGGCAATGAACACAGGTGGGAATCTAGCCTGCAGAGGAAGGAGGGGAAATTATTAGAGGGGTTTTATTTAAATGGTGAAACTTTCAATAAATATTATTTTTTCCAAAGGCAAATCATTTGCACCAAGCCAGAAGCCTAGAAAATGTTTAATGCTAAAAAAGAAAGGACAACATAGGGAGTCAAAGAACACACATGAAGATGCAAGTCATGCTAGTTACATGGACAGGTGGGAAATGGGAAGGGAGGAAAAGAAGTGCTATGTTCATCTCTCTGTCTGATGACTTCCTCGCCCTCTCTCCCCACTGTCTGGGTCTCACTTTACCTGGGCCCTGGCATGCTGCCTTGGCCCACTCCTGCCAGCAGGAAGAAGCTGCTGGGCTCTGGGAGCTCCTGAGCCCTCTCTGCATGATTTGGGCGCACACCTGGGGAGGGGTATAGTCTTCACTTGCTCCAGCAGGAAGGGAAGCCTGCAGGGACCCATGCCTCACCTGTAAAACGTGGCCCTCTAGAAGGAGGTTGGGAATCTCAGGAGGTGGAGGGTGCATGATTTTTCATGCACAAATAACATGCTAGTAATAAAAAAACACAAGACTTGAATTATTTAGCTACTTTGCTGTCTTCAAGTTTCTCCTTAATTCTCACATTCAAAAGTTAGCTATGACTAATTCTATGTAACTGGTAAAGAAACTGAGATCAGCAAGAGAGGGATTTGGGAGTTGAGTTCAGATATTCTGGTTCCAGGATCAGTGACCTTTCCACTACAATATGGCAAAATGGATGTTTCTAAGTACAAGGTAATACAAATCTGAATGATTTTCTGGACTGGTATAAGCAATCAATTTACTTCATTCTTTTCTTCAATAGAGTGTCTTGACTGAGAAAAAAAAAAAAAAGGACAATTTTTTATTTCTCCCCTTTGTTCCAAATATAAAGAAAGGTGATGCCAGCAGGAAAGATTAGAATGTTCTCATGAGATTTCTGTTTGCTTGCTTTCTTTTTTCTTTTTAATAAAAACTAGTAATTGAAGGTGCCAAAGAAAAATCTTAGAGGTATTTCTATGGCTGAATTGGTTCATCTGAGCATACTGCCAATTCACTCAATTGGCAGAGCATCCAGGGAGCAAAGTTTCCCAGGCCAGGTGAGGCAAAGTCAGCTTTAGACAACACGAGAAGCAGCTTGGGATACAATTTCCTTCCTTCGCAAGAAATCAACTCTTTAAAAGCACCAAGGTGATCTTGAGCTACCGGGAATCTTTATTCAGTTTATGAAGGCCAGTCCTGCTCATGCCTCCCTGTTCTGTGGCTGAGACACTCTGGACAGAAAGATAGACCTGCTTTAGAAGAAGGGTTTTCTTGCTAACTAGAGGTTCCCAAAGTGGGAGCTGATGTTTTTTTGCAAACCAGACAATGACTCCATAAATATACCAACCAGTGGCTGAAAACAGACGATTTAACATTTCTCCACATTTTGCTCTATAATTTCTGAAGTATGTATAGACACTACTATGAATTAATAAAATACAAATTCACTTAAAAGCATTCTCTAGTTCCTAATAGTTTTTGATCTTATGTACTTAGGCAATAAAATGATGCTTTTAATAGAAAGTAAAAGTTTTATCCTTTGAGAAGTCAGTAATAATGGTTTACATTATAAAAGAAGCTTAACCCTCAGAAATGCTGGGAATCATTGATGCAAGTTACCCAGATGATCCACGCTCAAAACATCTTGGAAACAAAAAGATTCAAACTGATCTTGGAATACTCCCCAAGCTGATCTACAAATCAATGCATTCCTTGTCAAAATCCCAGCTGGCTTTTTTTTCTTTTCTTTTTTTTTTTTTTTTGCATAAATTGACAAAGTTATCCTAAAATTCATACAGAAATGCAAGGAATCCAAAATAGCCAAAACAATCTTGAAAAGGAAGAGCAAAGTTGGAGAACTCACACTTCCCAATTTCAAAACCTACTACAAAGTTTCAGTAATTAAGATTGTGTGGTACTGGCAGAAGGATAGACATATAGATCAGTGGAATAGAACTGAGAATCTAGAAATAAATCTTCACATTTACAGTCAATTGATTTTTACGAAGGGTATGAAGAATGGGGAAAGAATACTCTTTTCAACAAATGGTACTGGGACAACTGGATATTCACATGCAAGTGGATTTTTTGGACCCCTACCTCACACTACATACAAAAATTAACTCAAAATGGATAATAAACCTAAACATAAAAGCTAAAACTGTAAAACTCTTAGAGAAAAACATAGGAGTACATCTTTGTGGCCTTGGATTAAGCAATGGTTTCTTAGATTGATCATCAAAAGCAAAAGCAACAAAAGAAAAAAATAGGCAAATGGGATATCATCAAGGTAACAAACTTTTTTCACTTCCAAAAACACCATTAAAAAGGTGAAAAAACAACCCACAGAATGGGAGGACATATTTGCATAATATATACTGTCTGATAGGGAACTAGAATTCAGGATATATAAAGAACTCTTAACCCAAAAAGCAAATAACCTAATTTTTAAATGGGAAAGCATTTGATAGACATTTCTTCAGAGAATACATTGTACAGATAGCTAATGAGCACAAGAAAAAATAGTCAACATCATTAGCTTTGAGGGAAATGCAAATCAAAACCACAATGAGGGACCACCTTACACTCACTAGGACAACCAGAATCAAAAAGATAGACAATAACAAGTGTTAGCAAGAATGTCGAGAAATGGAAACCTTCACACATTGCTGGTAGGATTGCAAAACAGCATAAATGCTTTGGAAAGCAGTTTGCCAGTCCTTCAGAATGTTAAATGCAGTTATCCTATGACCCAGAAATTTCATGCCTAGGTATTTACCCAAGCAAAAGCATATATCCTCACAAAACTCATACACAAATATTCACAATATCATTAACTATAATAGTCAAAAAAGTGGAAATAACCCAAACATTCATCAACCGAGGAACAGATAACCAAATATGGTATATACACATAATGGAATGTTATTAGGCAATAAAAAGAAATGAAGCACTGATGTATGTTAAAACATGAATGAACCTTTAAAGCAGTATTGCAAGTGAAAGAAGTCACACAAAAGGCCACATTTTGCATTACTCCACTTTTATGAGATGTCAGGAATAGACAAATTCATAAAGATACAGAGTAGATTAGTGGTTGTCAACGGCTGGGGCTGACTGCTAATGGATATGAGATGTCACCTGGGGTGATGAAAATGTTCTGAAATTTGGTAGTGGTAATGGCTGCATAATTCTGTAAATATATCAAAAATTACTAAGTTGTGCAGAGGTGAGAAAACGTTTTCTGTGAAGGGTCAGTTAGTAGATATTTTAGGCTTTTGGTACCATATGATCTTGTTAGACCTACTCTGCCATTGTAGAACAAAAGCAGCCATAGACAATATGTAAATGCGTGTGCATAGTTGTGTTTAAATAAAACTTTATTTACAACAGGCAGCCATCTTCACCCCACAGGTATAGTTTGCCAACCCTTACTGTAGACAATGAAAGCTTTTGAGGCAGGGGCCATGCTTTATTCATTTGTATGTCTCTAATGGCCTAGCCAGTAGGGAGAACTCAATATATGCTCACTTGAATTAGATAGAAATGCCCTTGCACCATCTCCCACCCTTGTGCAAAGGAAAGTACTAGCATTTCTCATTCCTGTCAGCCTTTGGCAGCACGTAGGGCTGTAGTGACCAGCTGTATGCCTGTTGGCTGTGGAAGAAGTCCTGCTGCCACAGAGAGCTGAGCCTAAGATTGCAAAGAAGGGGACAGAAATAGAGTAAGTTCAAGTGCTTAAGATTAAAATGTGGAGCCCATTTAACACTTGAATTGCCTTATTCCTAGAAGAGCAGAGTTGTGGTCTAAGTGTCCCAAGAACTACCCTGCCTAAGAGCTGTGATCTTAGTGCAGACCCAAGCATCCCTAACAGATCTATCACATCAAGTGGAAACAGTCTGTGGTTCTTGTCTGAGAAAGGGCTTCAACCTACTGTTCTAAACCTAGTTAATAAGGCTCTGCTACAGTCTTTACCTAAGAAGCTCATCTGCAATATTTGTTCAACTTCTCCAAGGAGAGAGCATGGATAAATTACAGCATTTGCCATCCTGACTTAATGGGGTTGCTTCAAATTGTGCATGTTCTAAAACTATTTGCTCCAGCACAGGCTAAAAAGAGAGATGCAATGATGAGATTTGTATTGCATTAAGGGCAGTGAGGGAAAATGTGCCCTATTTTCCCTCTCTGGGTTTTCCCCGTGATGGACGACGGGGATGCTCCATTGATCATTTCTGCTCTTGTGCATTCGCAGGTCTCAGCTGTCCCCAAATAACACAGCCCTGCTGCCCTCCCTTTGGGAAGACATCACAGGGTAAGCAATAAGGACAAGCTTTGAGCTTTCTTCCAGTGATGGGGACAGATATAAGTCTTCCATACCCTCTGGCCTATTTAGAGCTTAGTGACCTAAGTACATTGGCTTATTATAGAAACAGTTGAAGCTGAAAATAATTACAGATATATAACTACACATTTCTATAACACTGCATTCCAGTTGTTGGATACTCAAGTGGAGAATATGATAGGAGATGTAATAAAGGGAGCATGTTAAGGAGTCTTCTAGGCAGCAGCACATATCAGATAGAAAAGGTGTTACAAACTATGCTCCTTTTCTTTGCATAATGCTAATTTATACGTTTATAATGTCAAGAGAAACAGACTATGAGGTTTGGAAGATATATTCAATATATTGATCTGTATGTTTTTTGTTGTCTTTATAAAGTTTCAGATATCAGAGGGAAAAACCATCAAGTCTATTACTCATTGAGCTAGAAGGGACATGAGAAGTATCTGTATCTGGTATCCTTTATAAGGCCCCCTGGGAGCAAAGATAAATAGATCACAAGCTGACAACTGGAACCCAAAAGCCTTAGTTCCAGACGAGTGTGCATAACTCAGTAATTCTTCATGGCTGTGATGCTCTAAAATTATCAGCTGGACTCCTTGCTGCATCCCAATGGACAGCATTTCAGAAACTGGCACTTAGGGGATCAGGTAAGTAGAAGGCATGGACACAAGGATAGAGTTTCCCCATTGAAGCTGTTAAGCGCCTTACAAATATTTTTACTTATAGAATTCCCAGCTTCAAAAAAACCACATCATTATGTGAATTTGCCTCAATAAATTAAAAACAAAAGGCTGTGTGATGTGGTTAGGCTTTGTGTTCCTACCCAAATCTCATCTTGAATTGTAATCCCCATAATCCCATAATCCCCACATGCCAAGGGAGAGACCAGGTGGAGGTAATTGACTCATAGGGGCAGTTTCCCTCATGCTGTTCTCATGATAGTGAGTGAGTTCTCACAAGATCTGAGGGTTTTATAAGGGGCTCTTTCCCACTTCGCTCAGCACTTCTCCTTCTTGCTGCCTGTGAAGAAGATCCCTTGTTTCCTCTTTGCTTTCCACCATAATTGTAAGTTTCCTGAGGCCTCCCCAGCCATGCTAAGCTGTGAGTCGATTAAACTTCTTTCCTTTATAAATTACTCAGGCTCAGGAAGTTCTTTATAGCAGTATGAAAATGGACTAATACACTGTATCATTAGGACACTTTCAGTTGCAAGAAAGTGAACTTACTGAGAGGTTTAAACTAAAAGTTATCAGTTCATATAACAAGAAGACTAGAGGTAGGAAGTGGACCAGCCATGCTGCATTATAGTCACAGCTTCACAGCTCTGCAATTCCTTCCATTACCTCCTGTACTGGCTTCATCCACAGGCTTGTAGTAAGATGATGACAGCCAGTCAAGGCATCCTCTGGCAACCTCAGAATTCAAAGAGCATAGGTCCAATATGCAAATGCCTATCAGGCCTCTAATTTATCCCTAATTAGTTTGCTTATATCATTGGCCAAAGCAAGTTACCTTGCCAAGCCCACAGTCCATTATGGGAGACACTGCACAAGAGTGTGAATATTGACAGACATGGTCCCTTGGGGGCCATGAATGGAAAAGTCTATCAATGAGGCCACAGTCACATCCCACTTCCCCTCCTGACCCCCCAAATTTGTCATCCTCTAGTCTCTTCTGGCCCTGAGCCTGTGTCCCAGTTCTGCTCATGGTGCTTCTGCCATCTCCAGTAAACTGTCACCTTTAGCAGCTTTGTCTATATCCACAATCTAGACCACGGATAACCTACAGAAGGCAGCTACACCATGGTCTTTTCAGTCCAGGACTTTTTTTCAGATTCTACTTCCTTCATTTTTCTTTGAAGTTCTCCTCCCTCATCTGCTTATCCTTCTTTCTGTCTATAAATGTTACCATGCTCACCCTTTCCGCCTAGCCTCTTCCAAATGACAACTGCTACTTAGAACAAGCTGCTTGGTTTTTATTATTGGGTTTTTATTATTGGGCTTGGTTTTTATTATTCTGCCCCTTAGATGACTTTTTTTATTTCTATGCATCAAAGATGACCTGTAAGTGATGCCGACTTTTGGGTTCCATCTGGGCATCTGGGTCCAGCACCTTTGACTGATTGCTGAGGACAGCACTCAGGCATCTATATTTGACTCATAGTCTTGAGTCCTTGACTTGGAACTCATTTGTGACCCCAGTTCCTCTAGGACTATAAGTTGCTCCTCCTCCCTCCAAAAGACTTGAGTTCTATCCTGAAGCCTAGCCCAGAAGTGAAGATTTTGCTCTAGACTGACACACTCCCCCAGTATTAAGATGCCCAACATCCCAGATGTTGGACCCCATCACTTTCCACTGTCTGCTTAGGATACCCTGACACTTCATGTATGGACAAGACACTCAAACCCGCTTAAGCAGGAGATGGAGATTTATGGGCTCAGGTAAGCAAACCATAGGAAAGGGAAACTGGTCTCTGAAATGAACACAGGAACTGGAACAGAGCCGGGCCTGCTTTCTAGCCCTGCCTCTCACCGTAGCTATTTATAAATGTCGGCTTCACCTTCACTCTCTAAAGACAATTTCCTCCAGTGGCAGGAACCATGGCTACTGACGGCTCTAGAATCTCCAGTGGGTATGAATTTCAACAGCTGAGTAAAAAGCCCTTAAGTTTCTACCAGAGCAGATGATTTTATGCCAAACCATTTAGCAGTAAAGAGAGAAGAAAGACAGAGGCTTATAGCGAGAAAGAAAAGAAACTTTCTCTCTGAGGAATGTGAACCTCCTTTAAATTATTAGGCCCAGCGAGGCAGGAGAATGAGACCACAGTCACATACCACTTCCCCTCCTGAGCTAAGCATACCTCTTGAATATGCTTGCTATGTGGACTCTAGGCTTATTTTCACAAGTAGCTCAAAATTAACTCAATGACACTACATGTTAGATATCATTAGGTCATAATCTATACTTCAACAATTTACAGCCAATAACTAATGAATGACATTTCTGTAAACCAAAGAGAATTCCTGACAAGCAACTTTGTATCACCCCTCTACGTATCCCCTTGCTTTTGCCATTAAAAATCTGCTCGTAGCAAAGGCCAAACAGAGCTCCTATCCAAGGTCACTTGGGCCTGAATCTTCCAAGCAGCTGTCCTCATCTTGGCCCAAATAAACTCTTTACTTACATTAATTTTGCCTCAGTTTCTTCTTTTAGGTTGACAGTAGCTTCTTTAATAACATTATTTTTTTTCTTTCTCTTCCCACACTGTTTTGACCTGTAAAAGAGAAGGGAGAACAGAAACAGGAGGGTGAATAACAAGCAGGTGAAGCCCACAGGACATCTGGATCCTGGGCAAACCAGCCCATGGGGCCTCGATGTGCTCTTCAGGGGGTTCACAGGTGATGAGGCAAGACCCATGAAGCTATCTCCACCTTGAGAAGGCTTGGAAAATGCTTTTACACCCTTGTTTGGGTGCATAAATCCAAAAGCCCTTACCCATGACCTTTGGAATGAGATGAGTTTAAGCACTTTTCAGATTTTTAAAACAAAATATAGGGTAGTCTACAAGATATACTCCCTATGGAGTATAGAACAGCCCCCACAGTCAAATTCATTAAACATTTTATGGTAAAATATATACATATTCACACTTTTAGGATAATTAATGTTTATGTAGACACTCCTGTTAGTTGAGTTCAGGTCAGGTTTTGCTACTAAATGCGTAATATAAAAAGTTGGTTTTCAGAGTTTGGGGATTTAAGAATGACGGTTAAGTGACTGTGGGTCTATACTAGACATGTTGAAAGTGATAACTAAAAGCCTGGACTATTGGTTCCCAGGGTCAGAGACCAACTCTAACCAGAGCTAGAGTCTGTGATTGATTGAGCCGTGTGCCTGCTCCCGTGTACCATGTCCCTACCACCAGCCATGCCTCCCCATTCAAAGCACTGCAGAGCAACCTTTCCCCATACTTCACACCTCATTGCTACCATTTGTCTAAGAACCTACTTGCAAGAAGGAACTGAAACCAGCCCAATTATCCCATAGAACTGATGTTTATGGTCTTTTTCATTAAACTTAGAAATGGACTCTCTCAGTCTTAAAGCTTAAAACTTAATATTTGTCTTATCTGAGTTCCTTCCTCAGGAAACCAACCCTCAGACCTCCTGCTAGTATCAGAGAACTGAAATTTACCAAATCACTCATCCAGAAAATGAGATGCCAGACCCTTCATTCCATTTGATTGCTTCCTTACCCCTTCCTAATTCTTTCCTTTTCACAATCCCCACCACCCTACCCACCACAGGCAGCTACATTCTTTCCCTGCTATATAAATCACCAATTTTAGTTGGTTGGAGGGATAAATTTAGGACTTACCTCCCAGTGCCTCACTTGTAGCACCCAAATAAAGCCTTCTTCCCTGGCAATACTTGTCTCAGTGACTGGCTTTCTGTACAGCAAGCAATGAAACCTAGATCAGACCCCTGGCATTTTGATAATAGAACCTACATTTACAATTGTGAACCTGAAATAATCAAAAGGATCAGAATCCAGCTTTAAAGAGCTTATTCACACGAGAATCTGAGAATATCCATCCTAAAAACAGACTCCAGAGTAATGGGATCAGTGCTCCAGAGTTCAAAGGTCTTGCTTATATCGGCAGAAAACAAAGAAATTTAGTAGGATTATAACATTTTCTATACAAGACTGGTTTATGAGTTACAACTTAGTTACAGTTTGTTGTCCTTTTCATGCAGCTTATTTTCATTTTCTTTCCAATTTAAAAGAGGGTACTTAACATTCCATCTTAGGCAATGAAATAATGAAGTCCTTACGGGAGAAAGGTAAGAGAGAAGTTAATCTATAATGACAATCAACAGTTAGAAAATAAGTCTTCCCTGGGGCCCTTTGTCATTTACAACATTTTACAACCCAATGTAGGTAAGGAAAAGAGCTAATCTATAATCAGAGAAACAAAGGTTATAGCTTCCCATTTACCCGACTCAGGTCTCATAATCACATTCTCTTGAGGCTCAGAATATTTTAAGATTCCATCAGCTTAGATTTTGAATTACTTATTTTGACATAGTAGATCACTCACCTCCCGGTAGGAAGCCATCAGTCTCACTACCACCTGGCCCTACATTTCTGTTTCCCTAGATCATTACAAGATGTCCACAACTGCAGGTCTTTCTTCTCCACCTGGACTCTTGCCCTCAGAAAGCTCTGAACATCTCATAATAGAACCCAACTTCCTACCCCTTCGAACAATTTCACTGTGACTTCTGACACTCATGGCCTATCATCAGCAAAATACCATCTGTTTTTAACCTCTTCTTTGAATGTTCATTTCCAGTATGAAAGAGGAGAGCCTTATCCTCTTCTCTGAGTGTTTCCTTCTATTTCTTGCTCTGCTGAAGTCAGGCTTTTCCCCGAGGACCCTTCTACCCACCCAACACCCCCACACAGCCCACTCAAGATTTGTTTTATCTCACTCCTCTGGTACCACTGAGCTTGTGAGTGGGAGGGTGTCCCACTTCTCATTGCTACTTTCAGAACTCCATTCCTCCCCTATAAACTGCTATAATAATATTTATAATAAGAAATGCATATTTGGTCTTCACCTCCATTTCTTGAAACACAGCTCCTAAGACTCTTGGAGTCTCCAAAGTGATGTGTCTTTTTGTATGTTAATGAGATGACTGGTGGCTGGAGGCTCCTGGGTAGCCTCAGGGTGGGGCTAGCTGTCCAGGAAACCAACCAAGTGATGAGAAGTTTGAAACTTTCAACCCCGACCCTGCAGGTGGCTCGGAGACAGGCTAAAGGTCGAATTGATCACCAGTGGCTAATGGTTTAGTCAATCATGTATGTGTAATGAAGCCACCATAAAAACCCAAAAGAAATAGGATTTAGAGAGCTTGTAGGTCGCTGAAAATGTGAAGGTTCTGGGAGAGGGCACAGTAGCTCTGCCCCTCCCCCCGTACCTTGCCCTATATACCTCTTCATCTGGCCATTAATCTATATCCTTTGTAATATCTTTTATACTAAATGGGTAAACATAAGTAAAGAGTTTCCCTGAGTTCTGTGATCTGCCATAATAAATCAACCCCTAAGGTGGTCTTGGGAATGCCCAATTTATAGCCTGTTGGTCAGCAGCGCAGGTCTCAACTCAGGACTTACAACTGGCATCTGGAGTAGAGGGCAGTCTTGTGGGATGGAGCCCCCAATCTGTGGGATCTGATGCTGTCTCCAGGTAGGTAGTGTCAGAATTGGACTAAATTGGAGGATGCCCAGCTGGTATCTGCTGAAGAGTTGATTTGGGGTTGGGAGAAACTCCTGCACATTTTGGTGCCTAGAGGTGAAATATTCTGTGTTGAGTATCGAGTGAGTGTGTAAAAATAGAAAACACCGTTTGGTTCTTCCTATCTTTCCCATCAACCACCCCCACACACAGCTTCTGTGAAGCTCACGCACTGTTCAATCCCTCTGTTGCTCCTTTTTGTAGGAGATACTTAAAGGTCTACAAGTGACTCCGCTCCATTTCAAACCTCTCTCTCCCTCTAAGATCACTCTTGCACTAACACTCGATGATTTCAGTATTTACGCAGATGACACCTCGAGGGTCTTTCTCTCTCAGTTTCTTGATCTTCTCATCTCCAATTATTTCATCCACCCTACCTCTGCTCTCCCCCACCTTATTCTATGGCATGGCCACTTATTGCCCTCCTTCACAATCTGTGTTTCATATATCCTAATCTCCAAACATCATCTTTTATCTCCCCAGCTTACTCCCCCTGTACTGGAATACCAGTGATTCTTAGCCCGCACTAGGATGTTTAACACTGCCATCATTGCACTGTCCGCTTATACCCTAACCTTTCTTATTAGGCTCTGTGGTCCATCGTTATCATCAGTCCTTTGAAGACACCATCAACTCCTTTGCTCTCCTCTTCCTCTGTCACACTCACCTGGCAGAAAACCCAGCCCTGGTTAAATCTGACTTTCTGCCTGTGCCACACCCACACAGCTGAAAGTGTCCAGAGGAAAAGCATGCAGCTGGGACGACTTGTCTCCATGTAAACTCATGACAAAAACCTCCAGCGGTCCTGTAGTGCTGTTTGTCCCTCCAACCACATTCCCTCAGTCAATTCACACCCCTACTCCATGATGAGTAATTCACGCCCTCTCTCTTCTCAAATTGCCCACCCCCTTTCCATTCCTACTCTCCACCAAAGACCTTGCCTTTTATGTCACAGAGAAAATAGAAATAAGCCGAAAAGAACTTTCATGTGCTTCCGTGTGTTTTTCTCACCCTCGCTTGCTCATACTCACGTTCTCCTTCATTCCATGTGGTCTCTCATTTCAGCTTTCCTCTGGGTGTTTAGTCCAAACTTCTCCTTCTGAAGATCATCAGTCTCATCTCACTTTTTCTTGCTACCAGGAGTTCCATGACAGTCACCCCACAGGGGTAGCTTCAGCCCCTGAGACCACCTGACTTATTTCTCAGGGCTCCGACTCCAAATTCCCAGTATGAAAAATCTGACTGGCCCAGTTCAGGTCATGGGTTCACTCCAGCCAATCAGCTGTGGCCATCGAGGAGGGTTGCATTGCACCAGAAAGCCTTAGAAAGAGGCCATGCTCTGAAAGGGGGATGTAGGGCAGTAGGAAATATAGGACAGCAACTAGCCAAAAACAAATAAAACAAAAAACTCCTCCAAAAGTCTGTCTTTCACTGGGGAAAACTACATAAACACAACATGGCACATAAAAATTTAGAGAACAAAGCTTTTCAGAAACTACTGGGAACAAAGAGATGGCATTACAAAAGGCATCTGAGGAAAGCATAGCTATAATGTATTTGTGTCCCCTAGACCGTGTCTCAGAGCCCAGAACTGGCCCTATTGATCTTTATAATCCAGTATACTACATGGTAGCTAGCATTCAGTATTTGCTGGATTGAACAGAATCCCCTGGAAGATAATGAAAAAAATAAATGACAGCATGATGGGCACTGCAATTCTGCTCATCTATAAAAAGAAAGAATTCAGGTTTCCCTGGAGAATTGAACTTTTCTCTAGCACGGAATATTATAAGGGATTGTGAAGAGAAATCTTTATTTGGGTGACATTTGATCACATAATGGACAATGGCCTCATCTCAGGCTTTGCAAAAGATTCAGAAATGCCTTTCAACTGTCTGTTTCTTATATTATCTCTCTCTAAAAGCCAAGGACATAACACTACCTCGTAACTTCAGGGTGGCATTTCCATGGAGAGATGAGCTAATCCGGCAGAGCAGGCTGCTTTCTGACCAAATGCAGGAATAGAGCTGAGGAATCCCGGAGACGTGGCTATGAGCCATGGGTGGGGGCTGGAAGGCAGAAAGATATGTCCAAATCTCCTGGAAGAATTTTTCAAGATACAAATCTTCCCTCTAGAGTGACTCTAAAATTACCTGAGTCCCTGAAATAAAGGTAAAGAGGGGACCAAAAGATTACTGGCATATATGTTTTGAAAAATACCATTCTCGCCCCATTCCCTCCCCTTCACTCGCTTGAATACCAATGACCTTGAGGGATGCATGTGTTTGATAAGTCTTTCTCAAATATCAGTATATATTTTATGTATGCATGTATGTATGCATTTATATGCCATCTCATTCCAGAAAGGATGACAGATGGCTCACAAGGATACACAAAATACAAAAAAGAAGCATAAAAAATAGAAACAAAATGCCAAAGAGGAAAAAAAAAAGTTGGGAATTCAAATGCTAGTAGCCCTAAGTGCACTTTCTCTAAGTTCAGCTGGTGTGAATTCAAGAAAGGCTGTGCTCACTGAGAAGAGACACCAAGCCAGGCGTTCAAGGAGCGTGAGCTTCAGACACTGGAACAGCTGCTGGAGAAGCTGACCGTTTGTCACCAGGATGAAGACCTCTGACTTAAGTTCTCATCTGATGGAAGCAACTGCACCTGAAAGGGAGGTGGGTTGCAAGGCTCCCATTTTGTAAAATTTGAGTTACAGAAGGATCCTCATGAGAGGGTCTGGGCAGGATAGCACTTGGAACTTAAGGAATTCACAGGGAAGATAGAGCATTATTAGGTCTTATTATTACCTCCCCTCCTTCCTGGAGAGAGGCCCCAGGTTGAGTCACCTGGAATTGAGGTGCCTTTTATACTCAGCTTCCATCTTGACCAGGAGCTGAATTACAGATTACATGTCTAGGTCTTCCAAATCCTGTTTCTATTTAATTAAGTCTGTCTTCCTATACATACAACAATTTATGCTTGGAGCATGGCCAGGCATTTATGTAAGACACCATGATAGGACTGAAAGCACTGGCATCTGTATGGAGGGTGGTGGGGTGTCAGGTGGAGATAGGCTGAAGATCACCTGATTCCACTCCAGGACAGTAAAAAGTATAGCTCATTTTACTGACAAGTTTTAAGGTGCTGGGTACCTTAAATGCATTATCTCATTTAAGCATTTCATCCACCAACTTAGGAGCATTCTATCACCATCTTCATTGTACAGATGAGGAGATGGAGGCTCAGAGAGATTACATGTCTCGCCCAGAACAGTTCACTTCCTAAGCTGTTGAGGCAGGACCCAAGCCTAGCAGTCAGGCTGGTGAAGCAAAGCCACAGAGGGCAGGCAAGAGTGGATGTGGACTCTAGTTCATGGAACCCATGTCTTTAACAACCAGCCTTCAGTTATTCTCTGAAGCCCAATGAACTCAGTTCTTTTGGACCAGTGAAAAAGTAGACTCCATGGAAAACAATATTTTTCCAATTTCCCTTTCAAACACTGAGTCCTCAGTGAAGTCAAAGTAAAATTTCTGCTAATAATTTAGCAGTCGTCCTGATTTGTCTTGGCTAGTGGTGAAGAGTAGGGAAGGTAGAGGTGGGGTCGATGAGATGTCATTCTTGGGGTAACAGAGTCATACCATCTAGTCCTGAATTCTTCAATACCATTTTTTAGCCCATGCTTTTTGAGGAATTTTTTTGTCCATCGCCCTAAGAATTATTGATGTGCAAGAATCTGTTTTCTTTGACATATTCCTCACAGTCAGGGAGATTTGATTCTTCGTTATTTTATTTAGTTAGAAATGACAAAAAGTCTTTTTTGTCTTGTTTTCCACCTATTCATTTTGTTACAATTTAAATTGAGTTTTAAATCCACCCATGCCCACTCTCTTTGAGAGACCCGACCCTCCCAACACCTTTGAGGATTCCTGAGTGCTACTAGGAACTTCTTTCTGAACATATTTTTTTTTCTGAACTGCTGACTAGAGTTCAAAAGCAAATTCAAGAAGTCAAAAAACTGATTTCTGCCCCAGTCCTGGGTTTTACAAATTCTCATATACCTCACTGGATCAGCAAAATCACCTGATCCGCAGGAATTTGGACACATCACTCCTTTCAATGTCTTAAAAATGATCTTCCCAGATATTTTCCTCATGTTTCTTTCGTTTCTGTCTTTTTTTTTTTTTTTCTTTTTTTTTTTAGACGGAGTCTCACTGTGTCATCAGGTTGGAGTGCAGTGGCATGATCTTGGCTCACTGCAACCTCTGCCTCCCAGGTTCAAGTGATTCTCTTGCCTGAGCCTCCTGAGTAGCTGGGACTACAGGTGTCCGCCACCACACCCAGCTAATTTTTGTATTTTTAGTAGAGATAGGATTTCACCATGTTGGCCAGGATGGTCTCAATCTCTTGACTTCATGATCCGCCCACCTCAGCCTCCCAAAGTGCTGAGATTACAGGCGTGAGTCACCTCACCTGGCCTCTTTTTTCTTTTTTTTTTTTTTTTTTTTTTTTTTTGAGACAAGGTCTCATTCTGTTGCTCATACTGAAGTACAGTGGTGCAATCATGGCTCATTGCAGCTTCAGCCTCCTGGGCTCAAGCAATCCTCCCACTTCAATCCCATGAAGGGCTGGGACTACAGGCACTCCCACCACACCCGGCTAATTTTTCAATGTTTTGTAGAGACAGGGTCTCCCTTTGTTACCCACGCTGGTCTCGAACTCCTACACTCAAGTGATCTGCCTGCCTCGGCCTCCCAAAGTGCTGAGATTACAAGCGGGAGCCACTGCATCCAGCCTCATGTTTCTTTTACTTTGTTTGATGTACAAAATTATAGGGTATGTTCCTAGTGCTTATATAGGATTTTATCTGACACTTAGGCCACAAACACATAACAAGTAGTTAACCTTTGAGGTTTCTGAGGTAAATGTGTGGTGTGTGCACACATGTGTAATCCTGAACTTACACAGGCTACCGAGGAGTTTTTGTTCAGATCCTCCATTCATCATTAAATGGGACAAAATGATGTTTCTCACAGCTTTCAATCCTGGGGATTTTAAACCACAGGTTTGCAGTTCCTTGAAGGTTTAATTAGTTACTCTAAGTAGCTGAAGCTGTTCTCTAAATGTACAGTTGGATCCTGAAACACTCACCTTTTGATTAACCTTGCAGCCCTTAGGCTGAAGCAGCTCCTGCATTGGGGCTTTTAAGAAATGCCTTTTCCTAATGCTGGACAGAACGATATCCAAGGACAGGCACAGGTACAGGCTTTGGAGCCAGGAGACCTGCTTTTGTTTTATGTTGTTTTATGTAACATTTTATTGTGAAATAATTTAAGACTCACCAGAAGTTGCAAAAACTGCACAGAGTTCCCATGTACCCTTCACTCAGCTTCCCCCAATGGCAATGCATACACACAGGATGTCAAGTGACCTGCTTTCACTAGCAAACACTTGCTGAGCACATAGACAAAGTGCAGGAACTGTTCTATGGGCTTTAAAGTGATAACTCCTCTAATCCTCACAGCAGGCCTTTGGGATAGCCGTAGTCGCCTCCATTTTACAGCTGAGGAAACCAAGGCACAAAGAGATTAGATAAACTTCCGTTAGCTATAATTCAACCCAGACTACCTGGCTCTGAAATCTATGCTTTGAACACTACATTACCCTGGGTTTTTTTGCTGTGCGACCTTGGCTAAGTTACTTGTACCATCCTCTGTTTACTTACAAAAATTAAGTTGTTTTGAATATTTTTTTCTAAATGAGGAAATAAAATACCACCCACAGGGTCCCGTATTCAGTGGATTATTCTTCCCCTGTACTCATGCCTCCATCCAATGGATGACTATCAAAAAGCACTAGAAAACAAACTAATTTTCTAGTTTTCTAACTTCCACGCGTGGTGCAAATCAGTCACTGGTCAAGCAGCATTTGCATTGAGGTTTACACTGGAATAAAGCAGCCTTGGCTATGCTTCAATATTTCAGCCACAGCACCGTCTGATTCTAAAATTTCAGATCTTTCAGATAGTTACCTGAAGAAATGACAAATGGCTATACTCTGCTGACTGCACAAAATTCAGGAGATATAGAAAGAAATTAACAGACTAAAAGCAAGAAAGCTCTCAAACGTATTCAAACAAAAAGGATGAAAATGGATTTTACTCCCATAGTTAGGTCTAATGATAAGAATAGATGCCAACTATGTATTACATGTCTGCAATGTGCCAAGCTCTTTATAGTCTCTCTAATCCTCACAATTTACATAAAGTACTACCCTATTGGAAGAGGAGGAAACTGAAGAGCTATCTACTGTTCCTACCAAGAGGAAGGAATTATAGGAATAGAATTCAAGTGACAATGGCATCCTTTCCCAACTCTGTCATCTGCTCACCTCAATACTGAAAACCAAGAATGAGCTAACAATGCAAGGAAAAGAGAATTAAGGAAGAAGTGAGCTGCCTTGCTAGTTAGGAGGTATTCCTGACCAGTCTCCTAGGGCCCCTCCAGAATGTATGTCATGATGTAAATGGTGACCAGTAAGTTCATTAAATCTTCTTGATTCTTTAGTCTAGTTTTCTCAACCACCCCCTTTCCACTCTCGCCTGAGTTCACGAGGAAGGAGTACAAGCTTGGATCAGGATCAATTTATTAATGAGGTTGCATTGAGCAGACAGTCTGTATTCCATGCTTTAGTTCGAGGAGATGGGAAGAGCTCTAACACTTGTTTGGTTGGTTAACGGAAATATGTATCCAAAGGTGGTCTACAGTAAATGAAATCAAAATGCCACAACTTTTTAGTGTACTATAAAGGCAAGTATTTGAAGATCCAAGGAGATTAAAATGCTAGAATGGATTAATCATGCAAGACCTGCTCATCCATTCTGGAAGGGTCCAGAGGACATACCCTTTGCCAAGGCTGGGATAAATTCATGAGGTGACCCCTCCCTCAGCATCCTTGAAGAGTTCAATGCTCGTTCATCTCTGTAGGTCAGATATTACGGCATTGACTATGATTGAATTAAGATTCCTGAATGCAATGAAGGTGATAGGATTCTAGGGTGGCAGGGACCAGGTAACATCAGAACCAAAGCAATAATAAAAATAGTCTGATTCACAGAAATCATTGGCATTGACTAAGCTGATCATACTGTCCCTAGAACTAAAGTAGATAGGTAGTCTATTAAGTCTTCTTTATCTGTGTGAGTGGAAAAGCTCTAAGTCTAGTGAGCAGAAGTTCTAGATTAAGTCACTAAATGAGAGAGTCATAGCCTCTCAATCAGTTCCCAGACTTGAACTGATTCACCAACATACAGTTGGTGAATCCTTAAAGAAGGACCCTGCCATACGGTGAAAAATGTATAAACGTGTGTCTCCCTCCCCATGTTTCCCAAAAGATCCATGGCCATTTATTAGGGTGGTTGTACCTTGGTGAAGGAGAAACAATTAGACTTTCTCAGGAATTATGGGATGCTGGCCCTGAACTAGCACTAATTCCCGAATGCATAAAATGTTACTGCAATCCACCAAACAGGGTAGGCACTTATGAAGGTCAAATGATTAATGGAGTTTGGGTTTGGTTCCATCTCACAGTAGGCCCAGTGGGACCTGAAATCATTCTATGGTCATTTCCCAAGTTCTGGGGTGCATTCGTTAGCACGGACATTCTGAGCAGAATCCCCACATTGGTTCCCTAACCTGCAAAGGAGCAGGAGCTATCATGGTAGGAAAGACAAAGTGGAAGTCACTAGTACTGTTCTCTACCTAGAAAAATAGTAAACCAAAGGCAAAACCACATTCCTGTAAAGATTAGTGTCACCACCGAGAACCTGAAAGATGCAAGGATGGTGATTACTACCCCATCCCCATATAACTGGCCTATAATAGTTAGCCTGTGTAGAGGACACAGGGAGCTTGTAGAATGACAGTGGATTATCCTGAAGTTAAGTAGGTGGTGACTTCAACGGCAGCTGCTCTTCCAGATGCAGCTGTTGTTGGAACAAAGGAACACATCCACTGTATGCATGCAACTTGTATGTCACCTTTTATGTAGCTATTGATCCAGCAAGTGCCTATTAATAAGACCATCAGAAGCTCTTTTCTTTCCGTTGGCAATGCCAGCAATATACCTTCACTGTTCTACCTCAAGATTAGGGAAACTCTCCAGCTCCATGCCATAATCTAGTTCATAGGGACACCACCACATTTCCATGCCATAGGACACCATACTGGTCCATTACATTGATGAGGTGATGCTGATCAGACCTAATAAGCAACCATTTTAGGCACATTGAAACAATATTTGCATCAGGGTAAGAGAAATAAGCTCACAAAAACCTTAAGAAAATTTCATGATCTATCTCTTCCAAGGTAAAGAACAAGTTGCTACATTGGGCCCATCTTACCTAGGAAAGAGACACAATGCATAGCGGGTTTCTTTGGATTTTGTAGGCAACATCTTCCCATTTGCCAAGTGACCCAAAAATCTGCCAGTTTGAGTTGATCCCAGAAAAGTGAAGGCTTTGAAGCAGGTTCAGGCTGCAATGCAAGTTGCTCTACCACTTTGACCATATAACCCACAGATATACCATGCATGAAGAGTCAGTAGCTGATAGTGATGATATATGGAGCCTTTGGTAGGCAATATGTGTGAATTATAATGCAGACTCTTCAGATTTGGGAACAAAGCCATGCAATCCTCTGCAGATAACCACTATCCCTTTGAGAAATAACAAGCTTTTGGCTTGCTACTGGGCCTTAGTAGAGACAAAATGACCATAGGACCCCAAGTTATTATCTGACCTGAGCCACCCATCATAAGCTGGAGTTGCCTGACCCATCAAGCCATAAATGTCACCATTCACAGCAGCACTCCATCATCAAATGAAAGTGGTATACATGAGATCAGGCTCGAGCAGGTCTTGAGGACACATTGAATGAGGAAGTAGCCCAGAATCCCCAAGGCCTCTCTCTGCTACTCTGACTTCTCTCTTTCCACCTATACCTCCAGCCTCCTGAGGAGTTCCCTAAAACCAGTTTATTGAGCAGGAGAAAGAGAAAGCTTTGTGTATGGTTTACAGATGATTCTGCACATGAAAGTGGATGGCTGCAGCACTGCAGCTCCACACTGGGATGACTAGGACGGTCATAAATGGGAATACTCCTAATGAGTAGAACTTGGAGTAGGTACCTGATTATTCATGTTTCCTAGGAGATATGTCCAGAAGCATGGGTCTAAACTGCTTCATGGGCTGCTCATTGTTTGACTGGATGGTCAGGGACTTAGAAAGAACAAGACTGAAAAGTGAATGGCAAGGAGATCTAGGAAGAGGTATGCGGATGCACCACTCCACATGGAAATGGGGTGTGAAGATGTTGGTACCTCATGTATAAGCCTACTCAAGGGTGACCTCATCAGGGGAGGAATTTAACAATCAAGTGGATAGGATAACCTGTTCTGTGGATACCACTCGGCCTGTTTCCCCAGCCACTCCTGTCATTGGCCAATGGTCTCATGAATAAAGCAGCCCTGTGGCTCTGGAACATGGACTGCCATTCACCAAGGCCAGTCTGGTTTCAGCCACACTGACTGTTGAATCTGCCAACAGAAAGACCAACACTGAGCACTTGATATGGCCCCATTGCTCAGGAGGACTGTGGCAGGGTGATCACCTTGGATTGCTTCCATTATGGAAGACAGAATAATTTGTTCTTAGCCACTTACTCTGTTTATGGATTTGCCTTTTCTGCCTGCAAGGCTTCTGCCAAGACTACTATCTATAGACTCACATAGTGCCTTACCTACCTTCCTGTTATCCCAAACAGCCTTGTATATGATATGACCAAGGAACTCACTTCACAGAAAATGAAGTACAACAATCAGCCCATATATCTGGAACTCATGGAATTCACTGAGCATATGATGCTCCCCATAAACCTGAAGCAGTCAGCTTGGCAGGATGATGAAATGGCCTTGTAAAGACTCTATTACAGGACTAGGTAGGTGGCAGAACATTGAAGGAGTGGGTCAATATCTTCTAGGAAGAGGCAAATGCAGTCAATCAGTATCTGATATTTGGTGCTACTTCTCCTGTAGCCAGTAAGCGCAGGTTTGCAAATCAAGTGCTGAGAATGGGAGGGGCTCCCCTCACTACTCACCTAGTGATCCATTGACAACATTGTGCTTCCTGTCCCCTCAACTTAGGTTCTACTGGGCTAGTGGTCTTTGTTCTGAAGGGAGAAATTCTACTAATAGCACAATAATGATTTCATTGAACTGGCATTGGAGACTTCCATCTGGCCACTTTGGGATCCTTGTGCTTGTGAATCAAAAGACTGCAAAGGGGGTTGCTGAATACACTGAGGGAACCACTCCTGCCTATCATGGCAAAATTGAGTTGCTACCACACAAAGGGCATAGGGGAATGTATGTTTGGCATGGACGTATGTTAATAATACGTCCTGAGATTAAATTCAACAACCTAGTTGAGGCAAGACTAGCAATGCCCATACCCTTCAGCAATGAAAGTCTTGGTCACCCACTGGGCAAGGAGCCATGACCAACTTAGGTGTTTGGTGAAGGGAAGGAAAGTGGAATGGATAGTAAAAGAAAGTAGTTACAAATACCAGCTACGACCCTGTGACCAGTGGCATAGAGGACTGTAGTAGCCATGAATATTTATTCCTTGTTTAGTTTATGAATGTTTATATATGTATTAGCTAAATATTTGTTTCTTTCCCTCTCTCTTCTTCGTATCATCATATACAAAAATATGCTAATGAATGTTAACCATATATTTCAATATTTAAGGTAGGATATAAAAGCAGGGGCATGAACCTCCCAGAAGAAGAATGAACACTACCCAAAGACAAAAAAGGACTATGTATCTTCTTTTGGAGAAAGATTTAGGGTGTTTCTGTTTGTACATCAGATGGTTGTATCATGTCTTTATTTGGAGATGAAGTCTGGTTTCAGGAGATGTGTATGAGTGACAAGTGATCAAGAAGAGGACTGTAGCAGCTTTGTAATATATCAGCTTGGTTAGGCTGAACTACAGTTCCTAGAATTTCCTTTCCTGTATGTTTCTGGTTAAGGTGGACCACAAGAGAGATTCTTGTGGAAATATTGTGAGCACAGGGAAGCAGCAGGTGTTTTGTGGGGGCGGGGTGGGGGTTGGTTTGTTTTTGAGAGAGGGTCTCACTCCATCACCCAGGCTGGAGTGCAGAGGTGCCATCACAGTTCACTACAGCCTCAACCTCCTTGGCTCAAGCAATCCTGCTGCCTCAACCTCCCAAGTAGCTGGGACTATGAGTACACACCCCCACACCTGACTAATTTTATGTTTTGTAGAGACGAGGTCTTGCTATGTTGCCCAGGCTGGTCTCAAACTCCTGGCCTCAAGTGACCCTCCTACCACGGCCTCACGAAGTGCTGAGATTACACCCGTGAGCCTCCACACCCGGCCAGCAGGTGTTTCGTAGCTCACACATATCTGCCAGCTCACTTATAAGTGTGAGGGAGTGGTCAGGCCTGCAACTGCTCTGCCTTCTCTAGATCCTTCTTCAGCCACTGCAACTCCTGCCCAGGTGTGTTTCACACTTGATAAGGAGCCTCAGCTTCTGTGGGATGTCCATGTCCCCCCCCCGGCCAGAAACAATGGGGACTCACAGGGGGCTCGGCTCACCCTGTGGGCTCCGGCTTGTTCTTTCTGGCCTGTTCTTACTCTGTTCTACTTCATATAAATACAATGTGTTGCAGGGATTCAGCCCTACCAAAAATTGTAGGAACTGTCTCACTCCATAAATACATGGTATAATAATGTTAAATTATATAAACACATATTTATATAAATTGGTTGCAGGGATTTGACCTTACCAATAGTAGCAACTCTGTAAATATAAATATATAATATAATATTATATCATATTATATATAATATACATATATAATTGGTTGCAGGGATTGTGTGTGTGTGTGTGTGTGTGTGTGTGTCCCAGTAGTTCTTCTTCTCTGAGCCCTGACTGATACATATCTCAAAGTGTTGGAGACTTGTGACCACCAGGCACATGTTCCGTGAGCCTTTGAAGAGCTCCCATCCCATCCCATCCCGGGCAGCTGCCATTGTAAACTTCCAGCTCTGGGTCTGAAGGAGGAGCCTTCATGCCTTCATGGTTTCTCTTCCTTCTAAACTGAACCTTTTCTCCATTGCACATCTCAGAGTAGAGTTTATATAGGGATTATCCCAGAGCAAGAAAAGCTTGAGGAAATGCAAAATGGCTGCTGAGATCCTTGTATTGCATCCCTGGCCTGGAATAATCACACTGTCAGTTGTGTTTCTTAAGAACCCAAGATTCTTCCCTATCTCTGCATATTTTGGAAGGATGTGATTTCCTGCTCATTCTCAGTGAATCACGAACCCTCTCCAGCCTTTCACCAAGAAGCACATTTTCCCATGGCGTGAAATGGCACATCACATATCAGCTCTCATACAAGACACTCTGTGAGCTCCCATTCTAGAAGCCTCAGTCCTGCAATCTCTTGTTTCTGTTGCTTTCTCCTTGCAGTTGACCTGACCTTTCCAGGAGGGCAAATAACACTGTTTCTCCCCCACCTTTAACCATACTAACTTCACATTTTTATGTCCCAAAGCTATTTGTTCTACTGTGACTCAGGAGCAGAGATGGAGATGGAAGCTCCCCTTCAGCAGAGAAAGGCTGACTTTCCTCTCCTTTCCTCCTACCCCTACTTCCCCTACTCCCCACACCCCAGCCACCCCCAACCCTGGGTGTTCACAGTGGGGAATGATGGGAACCCCCTCTACCCCCCAGTCCATTTCTGCAACTCTAAGTTCCTCAAAACTTCTCCTTCTTCTTGGAAAATGCTACCACTGAGGCATGACTAGGGGGTCCTGGGGCTCAGTGATCCTCACTGCAAACTGCACCCAAACCCAAAGCAGCTTGAGAGACTGACTGAGAGAGAGGCAGAGGCAGGAGGCAAGGTGAGACCAAAGGCAAGAGCTCAATTTGGAAGCTGAATTCTTAATACCAATTTGCTAAGCATCTAAGAGCCATTAAAAATACTCCAACTTCTCACGGACAAAGAAGTACATATTAGAATGTCCATTTCAGCATTCTTTAGAATACTAAAACTGCCCAACGATGGGAATGTTCACTCGTAGAATATTTAGTAGCTATGAAGAATTGTGCTTTCGCTATTTTTAGTAAAAAAAAGAAGTGCCCACAAAATGCTAAATCTTTTTTAAGAGCAAGTGGCATATAAGCCCATTTGTTTATTTGCTCTAAAATTTGAATTACTGACTATGCCCAGAAACAACAACAAAAATGTCTCAGGCTGTTAGCAGCGATTTTTTTCTGGGGAGTGAAATTGGAGTACAGGAAATATTTCTGAATCCTTTGATTTAGTTACAATAATTATTATTTTTGTAATGAGAAAATAAGAATTAAAAAATCATGTTTTTGAAGTCTGGTAAATGACAGAAAAACATTCATAATAAAAGCTGAATTTTTAACAACATGATAACACAGAATGTATAAAAGCTCAAAACACCACAAAATATTTCTTCATAAAGAGAAAAGACACTAAAGAGAAGGAAATCCTTCAATATGCAAATGTTGATATTTTCTGGGTGTTAAGATTACAGGTAACTTATGTCCTTCAGGATACATTTTATATTCTCAGAAATTCTAAATTGTGAATTAATTTTTAATATGAAAAAATAGACATTACTACTTTTTTTAGAGCCAGGCTTTATATTACTATCCTGTGACATGCTAGGCCAGAGCAGCTACACGGGACTCACATTTTCTTATTATTTTCCCCAAACAGGGATTCTCTGCGGGGGATTTTTTTCACAGATGCTGCAATAGCTGTATTCCTGTGAAGAATGTTACAGAACAAAACCTGGACCACCTCTGAATGGATATCCTAAACACCCCAGTTTGATCCCCACACATTCTATGCATGTACCAAAATATCACATGCACCTCAACACACAAATATACAAATACAACATACTTCATACAAATCCAATATATTGTACAAAACACAATATGCAAGTATGAAAGTATTCACAGATTATGTACCAATTAAAAATTCTTCAATCAAAATAAAAAAGAAAAACTTGGACGTCTCCCACCCTAGAATCGGCTCTGCAGGACCCCCGTGCTCCAGCTGCCCCGCCACATCCACTGTGTGTGTTCTCTCAGCCACTGCCTCCAGTTTGTGAAGACTGGTTATGAATTAACCTTCCTCCTAAAAGACTTTTTGTACTCAATTCTCTAACCCATATCTGCTATCAAGCACCGTTTCTTTCATTTGCCCACAATGAAAATTGAGCAGAGATTATTTAACTCACTGCTAAAAGAACCTGTTCAACAGCAGGGCTAAAACCAGATATACAGCTCCATTATTCTTGCAGTATTCAAGCTCCTAGTGACTGCCAGTCATTGTTGACACTAAGGATGACAAGCCACATTGGCATAGTCCTTGTCCTTTGGGTGCTCAAACCAGGCAAGTTACAGAAGAGGACCAGGAAGGAGGAACAAACAGGTTTAAAAGGAATGAGACTCAGCAGTCATGATGTTAATGAACAAAGGAAAAACCATGGCCATTGCCATAGAGATGGAGAGAAAATGTAAGAGAACAGCAGTTCCAGAAAGCCAGACCCAAGCTTGACCATTTTCTGAGGGCTGGGGTTCTCAAAGTGTGTTCCCCAGACCAGCAGCTGCAGCATCTCCTGGGGTCTTACTAGAAATGCACAATCTTGGGTCTGGGCCCCACCCCAGACCTCCCGGGTATCCACAGCTCTGGTGGGGACCCAGTCATCTGCATTTTCATATATCCTTATTTTCCTTCTCCCTCTTCATCCCCCTACCTCCAAGTGATTCAGATTGTCACTGGAGCCTCCTGGAAAGACCAGAAAAGGGACCCCTAACAGAGGATCACCCAAGATAAGCCCCCAAAACTGCAGTGTTTCAGTTGCAAGTTAGGATTGAGGGCTGTTTACGAGATGCCAGTTCCAAATGTAAGTACGTTAAATGCCTATTCAAACACTGGGGGAGGACTCGCGCCCTTATTTCAACTATTCCAAGGAGTGCTGTGTGAAAGGAAATCACCCAACAACCACCAAATTCCATGAATCTACAGAATCATGTAAATACGATGCTACACAGGTGTTAGGATGTGATAAGTGCCTTATTAGAGATTTGCACAATGCCACAGAGCACACAGGAAGCAATCATTGCTGCTGGCTGCAGATAGTTGGAAGGAGGTTTGCCAGACAGACAACATTTAATCTGGAGCTTGTATTTCAAGTAGAATTTGCCAGGTAGGGAAAAGAGCAGAAGCAAAAGTTGGAAGTCAGAAAGGCCTCCTGGAAGGGAAGAAGGATGGGAAGACACTCAGTGTGAGGGCACAGAGAGCCCCATTGCCAGGCTAAGGAAGATCAGCTTCATTCTGTAGAAAGGGGAACTCATGGGAGGTTTTGAAGCAGAGGAATGGTGTGGTGAAATTGACAAATAGAAGGATCATTTTGTATGGGCGGAAAGAGGAGATTGGAGAGGGGGCCAATTGGAGAGATTGGAATTCCGAGTGATTTCTAATTTTCATTTACAGTCACATGTTGCTTAACTATGAGCATACATTCCGTTCTGAGAAATGCATCGTTAGACAATTTCATTGTGTGAACATCGTAGAGTGTACTCACACAAACCTAGGTGGCATAGCCTGGTACACACCTAGGCTATATGGTATCCTATTGCTCCTAGGCTACAGATCTAGATCCGTGTAGCAGGTTATTGCACTGATTATTGTAGGCAATTGTGTCACAATGGTATTTATGTATCTAAACATATCAAAACATAGAAAAGGTACGGTACAAATACGATACTCTCATCTTACGAGTCCACTGTCATACATGCGGTCCAGCTTGACCAAAATGTCATTATGTGGCTCATGACTGTATTTGTGCTTTTTTTCTGCCAAGAATGTGTTCTAGTCAGCACTTCCTTTGCAATAATGAAGTACGACTGTGAAGAGAAGGAGCCACACAGGACAGGGACACCCTGGAGATGAGACTTAAGAAACGAGAAGAGCAGGGTACATGCCCTCAGGTGGAAGCACTGGCAAGCTGGAGGGGCTGTTTGTCCTCTGAGACAGGAAAGAAGGGGCTAAGAATTCCTGAAACACACATGTGTGAAGTTAAAGAGAAGTGGGATCATCTCTACCAGAGGTCTCCATTTTCTCAATAAAGAAGATGTCAACATTGTGGCCTGAGAACGCAGGGTCTGGGTTAAGGGTGGGAATTTGAGAAATGCCACCACGGTTTGGAACAAACAGCAGCTAATACCCCTAGGGTGTGTGTTTTTTGTCAGGCACTGTGCATACATACTCATTGAATCCCCACACTACCACGAGGAGATCAATGCTATCATTATCACACCCATTCCACAGAAGAGAAAACTGAGGTATAGTGCGATTACAATAACATGGGTGGTGAGTGGCAAAGCTGTGATTTGAGCCCAAGCAGTCAACAGCCAATGTGAGAATTCAGAGAAGGAATACCCCAGGAATGGGTAAAAGATCCTAAAGTAGTGTTGAAAGCTCAGCTGAGTTTACAAGCCATGTGTTTTCCGTGGAGTCCATCAGACGGCTTGCCCTTGCCCACGCCTACAGAGAGAACCTTAGAAGAAATATCACATGTTTTCTGAAGGAAAGACGAGAAGTCTAAAAGGGCCACCTCAAAATGTTGGTGAGTGTTGCATTCACAGAAGGCAACCTGGGCTCTGACATCATGTGGGAAAGCCTCTGTTGGAGGGCGCGTGGAGAATGCCAACTGCAGGCCAGCAGGCGCCCTGTTGAGCCTAAGGCCCTGCATCCCTGTAAATGAGGGATGCTGCAGGGGGAAGACGGCAGCTTCCCAGCCACCGAGTCTTTGCCTCATCCAACTGTGGAACTGGAAGTTCTTCAAGTATTTGGGGGAAGAGCAGCTGCCAACAAAGCTGAATCAAAGGACCTAAAAATAGTTCAAGAAAACACAAAGACAGAATGTGCAATTCAGATGATTTGGGAAACCAAGCCAAACTTAGAAAAACTACAAGATGGGTGGTGCTCAAGGAGACAGCCCTTTGCCTCCCTCTCTGGCAATAATTACACTCCTAATTACTGTCTATTTGCTTAGCAGAACTCTCTCCCACTGTTTCTTCATAGTGAAAACTCTCTCGGGTCTTTACCGTACATCGAAGCATCTGGATCAGGTAAGCAAACCTCCCTGTCCAGTAGCATGTTCACACCAAACCAAATTCTAGCACAGAGAGAGGGGTCCCTACACCATTTCCTACTATCCACGGGATGGGTCTGCCTTACATGCAGGGGAAATAATTGTGAAATCTTAAGTGTCTCCAAAACCTACCCGGCCCCCTGGTCCTTACATATGACATTTTGAGGTGGTCAGAGGAAACCCAGCCGAGATTTTGGTCCATTAGGATGCATTTGGCTGCCACATCAGAAAACCCTCCAAAATGGTGACTTCACCCAGAAGAACATTTTTTAAAGTGTAATTTGGGAAAAAGTGGTTCCAAGGTCAGTTCAGTAGTTCCACATCATCAGGGCATCAGTCAGTGCAACTGGCAGGGAGGGGTGGCAGGGGACCTTCCTCAGTGTCTCCCACCAGAGTATGTAGAGAGACTCCTTTGCTGCTCAGGCTAATGTCTTGATGCCCTGCCCTTTCCAGAGGAAGGTAATATCTTTCCCACAGAGGGCTTCTGTTAGCCTCCCATGCCTTTTCTAGCTTCTGAGAGCAACTGCTCTCCTTGGCTCACAGCCCCTTCTTTCATCTTCCAAGTGCCTCACTGCAGCCTCTGCTCCCATCATCACATCTCACACCCTCTCCTTCTGATCCTCCTGCCTCTCTCCTACAAGGACCCGGTGGCTACATTAGGCCCACCCAGACCATCCAGGACAATCTCCTCAACTCAAGATCTTTAAGCTCAGCATATCTGCAAAGTTCTCTTCGCCATGCAGGATAACATAGTCACAGGTTCTGGGCATTAGGATATGGACATCCTTGGGAGCCGTTATCCAGCCAATCGCAGGCCCTCAAAGAAGGATCTTTGCCTATGTTCTCACTGACTGTAAGGAAATAAGCCACTCCCCCTAAAGATTTCTGTCAGATATTTCTGGAAAGTTCCAAATGTGTTGTTCAAACATCCCTTTTGGCTACCCTGTAATAGTTGCAATTTCCCCTTTAATTTGGTCACTATGGTACCATTGATGGAGCAAACCTAAAATCAGGGCTCAGCTTGAGGGGGTTCTTGGCTCCACTTAGGAAAGAATCAAGAGCAAGCTGACAGCGAAGGAAAGCAAGTTGACTAGGACAACAGTGTGCAGCAAAAAGGCTGCTCCATAGACAGAGCAGAGCTGTCCCTTAGGCAGAGCGGTACTCGTGGATTGTGGGCTGACTATATTTATACCCACTCTTAATTATATGCTAAATAAGGGGAGGTTTATTCATGAACTTTCTGGAAATGGGGCCGGGAGTTCTTGGAACCATATAAGGTAACTTTCAGGCATTGTCATGGCATTTGTAAACTGTCATGGTGCTGGTGGGAGTGTCTTATGCAAGTATATTATAATTTCTAGCCCTAGATGGTTTGGGCCTGCTTCTTTGCTACATCCTATTTTGATGAACAGGGTCGTGAAAACAAGTCCTGCTGATGTCCTGCCTCACTATGGTGATGCCTCTTGAAAGTGTGAATTGATGAGGGGTTCTCCAGAGAAACACTGGAAGATACACATACACAGATGCACATATGTGATACATAAGTACATATATAAAAGAGATTTATTACAAGGAATTGACTTACAAGATTACAGTGGTTGACAAATATAAAATCTACATAGCCTATGTCCAAAGACTGGAATATTCTGTAGAACCAGGAAGAGCTGATGTCCAAGTTCAAAGGCAGTCAGTCAAAAAAACTTCTCTCTTACTTGGGGGAAGGTCAGCCTTTTGTTGTATTCAGGCCTTGAACTGATTGTACAAGATCCACCCATAATAGGGAGAGCAGTCTGCTTTACCCAGTCTGCTGATTCAAATGTTCATCTCACCCAAAAACACTCTCACAGATGCACCCAGAATCATGTTTGACCAACTATCTGGGTACCCTGTGGCCCAGTCAAGTTGACACATGAAATTCACCGTCACACAGGGCCAGTGGCAGAAGTGGTGGCTGCACTGCTCGTACCCAGCTAAGCCCCACTGCAGCAGGTGTCACTGAGCACTGACATGGTTGCTGGTGCCCACTGCAGCCTGCACTGCAGGTGCCCAGAGGCCCAGCACCATCACCCATCACTGCACAGTCAAACACAACCCCTGGAACCAGGGGACTGAGGTGGTGCAGGCTGAGGTCCCAGTAAGAGTGCAGGCACATAGTTTGCATTGTTTGCACCACACCCTTTACTGTGGCTGCCTTCCCTGACAGAGGGCATGCACCATGCCCTACCTCACCTTTATCCCCTTCCCTGCTCTTCCCTACTCTTTGAACCAAACTGATGCACTTCAACTTTCTCTTAGCACAAGCTCTCTCCCCACCCCAGCCCTTTATGTTCTATATAAGCAGCCCCCGCAGAAGGTCCCTTACGTGTCCTCTTCCCCCATCAGCCTCCCACCTGGTCAGGAAAGCCTGAACCCTTTGATGAGTACAATTCAAAATTTAAACCCAAACTAGAACCGAATTTCAGAAGCTGAAAATCTCAAAAGTCTTCAAAAAACAAAACCAATGAGTCACCAGTGTCCTGAGACTGCAAGCAGAGAAGCAGCAGGAAGTTTAGGGGATGTGGGATATGACTGGGGGCCTCAAATTGTGTGAGATAAGCCCTATTTCCTGGCTGAAGAGTTTTCTTGCGAATAATCCAGTTTCCATGCTGCCACCTTCAGAACCTGTCCTTGGACAGCCTTTCTAGTCCTGAGCTGCCCTTGAAACACAAAGATGCTGCAGCCAGCATTCCTCTCCCTTCCCTCTTGATAAAGGGCAAAGCAGTGGAATAAGAGAGTGGCTCTCCTCAGCCTGGCTTGCCAATCAGGCCAGCTGATCTGGACAGATGCAGACTTTCCAAGGCCTTAGGAGAAAGCATACATATTTCATGGGAACCTAATCTAGTTGAGCATGTGGAGGTTAGGGAAAAAAAAAAACCTAGCAGGTGTTTCCCTCCCAGCTGGGCAGGCAGGATCAGCACTGTGCAGGTGGTGAGCTGGAAACTGAGAGCTTGAAGGCCCCATGAGGCAGCCTCATCTTCTCAGGCCCAGCCCACAGAGGCAAGGGGACTGTAGAGTCATTGAACCTAGAGCCTGCTTCAGGTTCGGGGAGCACAAGCTGCTCAGGGGGGTCTTGATAAAAACCCTTTCAGCAGAGTCAGAAAAGGAGCTGACTTTCAGCTGTGTCCCAAGAGGCTCCTGTACAGCAGTACTAGGTCGTAGCTGAGAGCATGCTTTGCAATCAGAGAGTCCTGGGTCTTAGTTCCCATTCTGCCCTGTCTTAGGAGGAAGAGCTGAGCTGGCTAATTTATCTTGAGTTACAATTCTTTATCTATAAAGACCTCTGTTATATGCCGTTATGAAGTCAATGACAGCATCATTAACAGCTCTGCTGTGTCTGGCTTCTATCTTTCTATTCTGTCTTCCCAGTATGTGGCTTCTGTTTTCAAGGTCACCTAATGGTCCAAGATGCCCTTCAAGCTTCCAGATTCTAGGCTGGACAGAGGAGAAAAGTCAAAATGGCAAAACAAGGAGGCTTCTCTCAGATTAGTCAGCTCCTTCTAAGCAGCCCTCCCTGCCCACACAGTGTACACTCTGCTTCTCTTTCACACGTGGCCACACAAGGCTGCGTGAGTGCCTGGGAAATCATCCTTTAGGTACTTTTATTAAACTGAGTTCATGCTCACCCCTTCTACATTAATTTGGGCATCTGTTACTAAGGAAGAGAGAGAAATTAAGGCTGCTCCAAGAGCTTCTATCCTCCCAAGTTCCCTTCTAGGTCCTTCCCCATCACAGGCATCTCTTCTCTCAACGAGGACCAGAGGCAGGCATCCCTAGGGCAAGACTTTGGCTAGGGCACAAAATGTAAGGAGGGGCTCGCATTCAGTTTCCTGCCACTGCTGGCCCTGCCCTTGCGGAAAGCTGAGCTTCAGTGTCTCCTTACATTTTGCATCCCAGGCACGTTGCTTATCTCATCCTACTCCATTCTTGCCCCAGTATTGCAAAACACTAACCCCTCTGTCCCCTTTACCACATTGTGCAGGGCAATTTCTTCCCATACATCTGTTTTTCCAACGTGGGGAAACCTCCTATGGGAGCCTCGAAATTTAGATCAGTTTGGGATTCACCAATGCCCTCAGACCTCTGCATCATCTGGGGTCTTCAGACCCTGCAGAACACATAGGCTGCACCCTCACAGCCACAGGCCCCTGCCCCTCTGAGAGCAGGCAAACAGGTGTGGATGGTCAGTCTGGAGGCCACTTTACCAGGAAGGGCAAAGCCAGTCAGCCTCGTGGCACAACTTCTCATTGCTTTGGGTTTCACAACTCCTGCAGCAGAAGAAAGAAAGGGCTGCATCTGGCCCTGTTCCCCTGGCCCCAACCCCTGCCTGAGTTCCTCCAGGAACACACCAACCATGCTAACGCTTGAGTTTCACAAACCAGCTGGCCTGAAACAAGTTTGGATACATGTGGGTTCCATACACAATGGGTTAATTTCTAGTCCAATTATAATAATGGTAATAATTGGCCACACGCAGGGGAGCTGGCAATTACCACTATTTTTAACCTGCATCACTAAGGCAAATGGTTTTATGTTTAAGCTGGTTCACAGAGGGCTGAGTTTTCTCCAGCTGGGAAAATTGTAGCAGAGTCACTGCTTATCCCTGTTTCCTTTGAGGTTCTTCTCCTAACATGGTATCACCAGCAAGTCCCAGGCTCAAGGGACCACCAGCCCATTCCTCCCTTCATGCCCTCCCTTCCCAACTAGGTTCTCCAAATCAGCAGGGATTCGATTCATCACATCCCCATCCGTGGATATCCAGTGGCTCTTGAGCCCTGATCGCCTATCTTACCCCACCATTCCCAAAGGAAATGTGCATTTCTAGTTTTATTTTGACAAGGCTCTCTCTGAACCCAGGGTGGGCCTCCTGGCTCTGGGTGGCATCATCATGGGCTTGACTTGTCTCACAGCCTCTGCAGAGAGAGGTGCTGTTGGTGGGACACAGGAGGACTGTACCTACTGGGGAGCAGGAGGGAGGGGACAAGACAAAGAAACACTCCCCACCTTTCATCTCTTGCCCCGTGGAGAGATTCCTGGCAAATAACGTGGAAAGAGGCAAGAGCAGACAAAAGCTCTGGGGAAGCATGACCCCTGCTTCGCACTGTTTCCTTCTGGGGCACCCACTCATGCCTGTCTTCTCTCTCCCCATCTATACGGTGAGCCCATCAGGGCAGAGCCTGTATATTTTCCTGTTGTCACCCAGCACAGGGTCTCATACCATACGTACTTGTTAAATGAACAAATAGAATTGGACATTTCTATAACCTGGATATGTTCAGTCCTCACCAACCCGGGGTTCAAGTAAAGTCACACTAACATGAATAATTATCCCCTGGTCACATTATCAGTTATTCTGGTCCATTACAAAAGACTCCCCTCCCACCAGGAGAATTGAGGGATCCTCCAAGAGGTGTTTTCAATGCCCTCCCACCAGTCTAAGTCATCGTTGGGTGGCATAGCTGTTATTGGATAGTTGGTGACTCTGTTGTCATCTCTGCCATGAGACTCCTCAGCCCACCCTTGACGTCATTGCTATAGAAGTGGCTAAGCTAGAGCTGTGCTGATGGTGCTACTACCATCCATCGCTGCTTTCAAGGCTGCTTTGCCCCTGAGGTCCACATCCTACTGGTTCTTTCTCCCCAGCTGATGACAGCAGAGCAACCCCTGATGGCATGAGAACAAACACACTCAACTGTTGGGGGAAGGTTGCTGAGACTCCCAAAACGTCACAGAGTTTAATAAGTTAATTCTTGAATCCAGTGGCTGGTTCAGGGCAGCAAGTTCAACACCACTGCCCTCTCCTCTGTTGCAAATGCAGCCAGATCCTTCTTCGTTCAGGATTCATTATCTCTCGAGGGCGATATAACTTCACTATTACTACATACCAGATTACCACAAACTTAGCGGCTGTTATCCTGAGCAAATAGCACAGGACTGGCCCATGCTAGCTGTCACATGGGGTTCTGTGTGGCACCACAGTCTCACAACGTCAATCGGCTCACAGTCCTGTGGCTCAGAGGTGCGGGTGGGCTCAACTGGGTTCTCCGCTGAGTCTCATTCACTGAAGTCACGGTATCCACCGGATTGGGCTCTTGTCTGGAGGCTCTGAGGAAGGATCTACTTGCACTCACTCTAGTGGGTGGCAGGACTTAGTTCCTTGGGAGTGTGGGACTGAGGTCCCTGTTTCCTTGATGGCTGTCGGCAGGGGCTGCTGTCAGGTCCTCAGTGCCAACAGCCTTGCCCTCGTGGGGCACCTCCACGCTCAAGCAGGCAACAGCGGGTCGAATTCCCCTCGTGCTTCCACTTTCTCTGCCTTCCTCTTCCACCAGCAACTGGAGAAAGCTCTGGCTTTAAGGTTCGCGTGATTAGATCAGGCCCATCTGGATACTCGTTAAGGTCAATGTTGCCATATAATATAATCACAGGAGTGCAGTCTCATCGTATTCACAGGCTCCAGGGGTTAGGATGAGATACTGGGGGTAGGGAATGGGCATTTTACAGATTCTGCCTGCTGTGGGGGCCGCCACCCAGCCCTTCATCATTGCATTTTTCAGACCCCTTTCCCCTCCACCCATCTTTCACATCTGAATACGTCCGAACCCTGAAGGTGAATGATATCAAGGAGATATCATTGTAGTCTCAGTGACCAGTGGATTCTTCAGAGAAGGGTGCCATAGGGTGCCACTCTCTGGATATGTCTGAATCTCTCTGGCCAGGTTGGGCCCTGTGTAGCACCTGGCTTGGGCTCACCCCATGCTGAGTGCTTTACATTTGTCATCTCCAACAGTCCTAACTGCCCTCTGAGCAGGTGTCGCTGTCCCTGATGGTGAGATGAAGAAACAAAAGCCCAGAAGCGTAAAGTAAGGAGTTCGAGTCCACTCTGCCAGGAAGAGGTAGAGCCAGTATTTGAACTCAGATATGACTGATTTTTTTTTTCATTTTAAAGTGTAATGTCCCTCTCAATATTTTATTATGAAAATATTTAAACACACAGAAGACATTAAAATAGTAAACTGAACACTTGTGTGCTTTTGATTTCAACAGTTGTTAATATTTTCCCATATGTGCCTTCCCCTCTCTGTCTCTCTGTCTACATCTATACTTGCATACGTTTATAAAAATATTTCTTGCCAAACTATTTGAAATTAAGTTGAAGACCCCATGATGCATCACGTCTAAATTTTCCTGCATACATCTCCTATGAATAAAAGTCAATCTCTCACAGAACCATAATACACCACATCTAAGAAAATCGCAAGCAATCCACAACACCCTCTAATATCCAGTCCATATTCAGTTTCCCTAAATGTCCCAAGAGTGTCTTTTATGGCTGTTTTTGTTGTATTGTGTCTTGCCACACACAGATTGCCATGTTCTGCCCCTCCATGTCAGAGCAAGGCAGGTGGGCTGGAGGTGAGACAAGAAGGAAGGCCCAGGGCTGGGCTTGGTGGCTCATGCCTGTAATCCCGGCACCTTGGGAGGCGGAGGTGGGTGGATCATCTGAGGTCAGGAGTTCGAGACCAGCCTGGCTAACATGGTGAAACCCTGTCTCTACTAAAAATACAATTAGCTGGGTGTAGTGGCGGGCACCTGTTCTCCCAGCTACTCGGGAGGCTAAGGTGGGAGAATTGCTTGAACCTGGGAGGCAAGGAGCCGAGATCACTCCACTGTACTCCAGCCTGGGCAATAAGAGCAAGACTCAGTCTCAGAAAAAAAAAAAAAAAAGAAGAAGAAGAAGAAGAAGGAAGACCCAGCACCAGTGGGAAATGAGTGGGTCCTGGTAGCTCTCTCTGCTGGACCTTTAGGCTATTTGGACCGTTGACAGGCTCTGGGGAAAGAAAGCTCACATCACTAGACCTCTGTCCATTGCAAAGGGGTGGAGAAAGAACCTCCTCCCTGAGCCCCTTAGTGATATCTTTGGTTGCTGACCTTCTGAGCCGACAGCTCCTGCTCTCTGTCACTCTGTGGTTGCTACAGATCTGGACACGGCCATGCCCTGTCCCTGACGCTGGGCTGAGTTACTGTTTCTGTGTATCCCTGTCATTCTGCATGCTGGCCTCGTCCTTCTCCACCTCTGATTGATTGTCGTTTATTACTGAACACAGGCTTGGAAGGAACAGTGCCTGTGAGTGCCTCAGGTAGAGGCACTGTCCCCAGGGATCAGGCAGGACGTGGGCTGGGAGCCCAGCAGGTGTGAATTAATGACCAAAGGAGCCAATGAACAGAGGAAGCTTGAACATGCTCAAGAAAGCCAAGCTCCTTGAGGGCAAGGTCCGTGTTTCCTAATGCTGTGTTAGTCCCCGACACAGAGGGGCCCCAGGCAGAACTTTAATGACAATGAAGTCAGTAATTCTCAAAATTGGCAGTGCATGAGAATCATCTGGGAAGTGTTAAATCAATGCTGATTCCAACAGCATCCCACCATGTTCTTAATTAATTGGTCTAGGGCAGGATATTGGTTTTAGCTTTTTTAACTCTCCAGGTGATTCACATAGGCTTGGTTGCGATCAATTGTGTTAAATACATGAATAGAAATATTCAGCACAGAAAACACTGTCTTACCTGCCTATTTCAGCCTCTGTGTAGCATAGGAGTCTTCCCACAGCTCTTAGGAGAAAGTCCAAAGCCCTTTGCACAGCCACCAAGGCCCCGTATACACGTCCTCTCCCCTGTGCCCTTGACTCGGGCCCCCTGGGCCTTCTGCAAGTGCCTGTGTTGTGCTGCGGTGCCTCCTCCAGCCAGGCCCTGCACCTGCTCTCTCCCTGGCATGCCCTTTGCCTCACTATCTTTGCACGGTCAACTCATAGTCTATCGCCCTTCGTACTCCCCAGAAGCCATTCAGATCTTACTTCAGACTGGGTCAAGTCCAATCTTCCAGCTCCCACGGCACCACTGCCCCAGAGGCCCTTACCATGATTTTAACATTTGTGCACCATTTGCTGAATGTCTGTTCTCCTTAGAGAACTTGTGGCTCCACCAAGGGAGAGGCCAGAACCTGCCCCTTCACTGTCATGGTGCTGGCATTTCTCACGGTGCCTGCACAGAGGAATTCAACAACTCTGTGAAATGAATGACTGTTGAAATAATGAAAGGAATATTGTTCATGGAGTTGAAAGCTCCAGGCTCAAATGCTTGCTGTTGAAACTAAGTCATTGTGCAACCCGAGGAGAGCTTCTTAACTTTCCTGAGTCTTCCTTTTCCTCTCTTAAGGCTATTGTGAGGACTAAAAATGACAACTACAGCCAGGCGTGGTGGCTCACACCTGTAATCCTAGCACTTTGGGAGGCCAAGACAGGTGGATTGCTTGAGGCCAGGAGTTCAAGATCAGCCTGGCCAACATGGCAAAACCTTGTCTCTATTAAAAATTAAAAAATTAGCCGGGCATGATGGTGCACACCTGTAATCCCAGTTACTCAGGAGGCTAAGGTGGAAGAATCTCTTCAACCTGGGAGGCAGAGGTTGCAATCTGAGCCAAGATTGTGCCACTTCACTCCAGTCTGGTCAACAGAGTGAGACTCTGTCCCAAAAAAATAAAAATAAAAATAAATTTTTAAACAATGACAACTTACATAAGACACCATGTTCGTCTACTCTTGTGTTGCTATAAAGAAATACCTGAGGCTGGGTAATTTATAAAGAAAAGAGTGTTGTTTGTTTGCTTTTTGAGACGGGGTCTAGCTCTGTTGTCCAGAGTAGAATGCAGTGGTGCAATCTCGGCTCACTGCAGCCTCTGCTTCCTGAGCTCAAGTGATTCTCCCACCTCAGCCTTCCGAGTTAGCTGGGACTACAGGTGTGCACCACCATACCTGGCTAATTTTTGTTTTGTGTGTGTGTGTGTGTGTGTATGTATGTGTGTATATATATGTGTGTGTGTGTATATATGTGTGTGTGTGTATATATATATGTGTGTGTATATATATATGTGTGTGTATAAAGGGTTTTGCCATGTTGCCCAGGCTGGTCTCAAACTCTTGGCCTCAAGTGATCCATCTCTCTTGGCCTCGCAAAGTGCTGGGATTACAGGTGTGAGCCACTGTGCCTGACCAAGAAAAGAGATTTAATTGGCTCACAGTTCTGCAGGCTTTACAGGAAGCATGGTGCTGGCATCTGCTGCTGGTGAGGCCTCAGGAAGCTTCCAATCATGACCCATGACCCAAACACATCCCACCGGCCCCACATTTTAACATCAGGAATCACATTTTAGCATGAGATCTGGAGGGGACAGAACATGCAGACTATATCAGGCATTCACTCTAGGGCCTGCCAAATACCAAAATATCTGTCAATGTTAGTTTTCTTTCTGTTCCTTCAAGGAATGCTTATAATCCCCAGTGGGAGTGGAGTGAACATGTGGATTCTGTCTCACACATCGAGCACATGGATGCCTGTGCAGGGAGGAAGGGAAAATACCTTCAGACTGAGCTGCTTTGGAGAGACAGCAGCAGCATTTCCCTAGAGCATCCTTCTCCCCATGGGACTCACCCCAGGCAAGCCAGTCACTCACCCAGCCCAGAACAGTGCTACAATGACAGGCTTGACCCTGTGGCTCTGAGGCCCCAGTTTCTTTCTTTATTCTAGAAGCAACATATTTCCTTTCTTTATTCTAGTAGCTGAATTCTAAGATCGCTCCCACATTCCCACCCCATTATATATGTCTTGTAGAATCCCCTCCCCTTGAGCGTGGCTCGGATAGTTACTCCCTTGATGGGGTTATTTTATATAAGACTCTTGTCATAGCTGACTGGAGAGAGAGTCTCCTACTGGCTTTGGAGAAGGAAGTCACCATACTATGAGGGGTCCACAAGGCCAGACCCTGAGGGCAGCTTCCAGGAGTTGAGTGTCAGCCTCAGTTGGCAAACAGCAAGAACACAGGGATGGACCTCAGTCCTACAACCATAAAGAACTAAATTTTATCAGCAACTCAAAGAGAATGGGAAGAGGACCATGAGCTCCACATGAGAACACAGCTTGGCCAACACGTTGATTTCAGACTTGTGAGACCCTACACAGAGAACCCAGTTGGGCCATGCCCAGATGTCTGCCCCACAAAACTGCAAGATAATAAATACACATTGTTTTAAGCTGCTAAGTTGTGGTAATTTACTACAGAGGAATAGAAAACAATTAGGTGTGCTCATAAAAAATAATTAATAGACAGGAATTTAGGCATAAATAATTCTCCCATGTCACTATCACCAATAGACACTATTGTTTTTCCTATTTCTGGTGAGGCCAGATATTGTTATTTTTGCAGATATTGTCTTTTTTAACATAGTTATAGTCATACTGCATAAACACTTTTCTAATTAATTTTAATTAGCTCTACAGCTAAAACATTTTACAAGTTATAACATATTTTTATAAACTTCATTCATAATAGCCCATTGAGAAGACATGTTATCATTTACTTAACCTCCCTCTATGGTGTGACTTTCAGTTGCTTCTAGATTTTACTATTCTAACTCCACAGTTAATGCTTTTGTGGGACAAAATTTCCCTTCATGTTTAGGATTATTCCTTTAGGTTAACTCTCAGGCCTGCTAGTCCTCTGATTCACACAGTCTTTTTAATTTTTAAAATTTTTCCCAACCTATTACATATTTTCTAAATTTTGTACACCATTCATATATCATGTGTGCCATATCAAAGAGCCTAGAGACAATTTTCCTCTGTGTATCCCTCACTGGGTGGTTACAAGGGAGAAATTACAGGGCAGGACTAGCATTAGGGTGAGGAGAGTGAGACATTCAGCTGCAAAAGTTAAGGAGGCACCAAAATACTCAGTAACCAAGAGAATTGTCATACAATTGTATTAGTATTTTAGGGCTACTGTAATGAAGTACACTAGTCCCCCTTATCCATGGGGAATGCATTGCAAAACCCCCAGCAGGTGCCTGAAACCACAGACATAGTAGTGAACCCAAAGACATGGTTTTATCCTGTACATACATAACTATGATAAAGTTTAGTTTATAAATTAGGCACAGTAAGAGATTAACAACAATAACTGGTATTCAAATAGAACAATTATAACAATATACTGTACAAAAGCCATGTGAATATGGTCTCTCTCTCTCAATATCTTACTGTACTGCACTCACCCGTCTTCTTGTGATGATGTGAGACGATGCAATGCTTACATGATGTGAAGGGAGGTGAATGATCCAGGCAGTGTGACGTAGCGTTGGGCCACTCCTGACTTTCTGATGATGTCAGAAGGGGGGATCATCTGCCTCAGTTGATCCTGGATCCTCAAGCCATGATGATGTCCATGGTTGGATGTCAGGAGTGGACAATGTCAATGACAAAGGAATGATCCATGTCCAGGGCAGGATATCACAAGATTTCATCATGCTACTCAGAATGGTGTGCAATTTAAAACTTTTGAAGTGTTTATTCCTGGAATTTTCCAAGCTGACTGCAGAACTGTACCCTCAGAAAGCAAAACCTTGGATAAGAGGGGACTATTCTATCACAAGCTCAGCAGCTTAAAACAACAGATATTTATTCTGCCACAGTTTTAGGGGCTATGCATCAGAGATTGAGGTGTCGGCAGGCCCATCCTCCCTCTGAAGGCCCAAGAAAGAACCCTTCCTTGCCTTTCCTAGCTCTTCTGGCTGCTGGCTGTCCTTGGTGTTCCTTGGCTTGTAGCTGCATCACTCCAGTTGCTGCCTCTGTCTTCACATTGACCACCTTCCCCTTGGATCTCTGTGTGTTCACACAGCCTCCTAATAAGGACAGCAGTCTTTGCATTTAGATTCCACTCTAATCCAGAATGACTTCATCATAACCAATGACATCTGCAAAGACTCTATTTCCAAATAAGCTCGCATTCTGGTTTGGGGAGGACATGAATTTTGGAGAGATACTATTCAACCCAATAGAGGAAGTGTAAAAAAAAAAAATCAAAATCAATGCAAAAAATCCATGAGGAACAAAATTTCAGAATTCTAAATAAAGACAGAATCCACCCCTGCACAAGCATGACTCACCTCATTGGCCTCTCGCTAGCCCCAGCCTCGGCTTCAATGAGATAAGCTCTTTAAAAAGGCTCCAGGACAGAGTTGGGTAGCTATTAATAGAAAGACACAGTAAACATTGGTTGTTTTCTCTTCCTTGTCCGTATCTTTAAGGGTGTGATCAATTTCTTCTATCTCTTTGCTTTATATATATTTTCATGAGGAACTCTTATCTATTTCTGGAGTTTGGACATTCCAGGTGTCAACAAACGTGTTTGTGGCCCACGTTGCATCAATTTGGTCACAAAGGACTTGTAAACAAGCACTGCTGGAAATGCTTCTTTTCCCCTTGTATCAGCTGTTCATACTGAGATGACTCTATTCTTAATAGGGAAAAAAAATCTATTCCTAGAAAAGAGATGGAGCCAGTGCTTTATGCCAGGTGAGAGCTGATTGCTACCAGTGAGTATCAGAGACAGAATCAACACCAATGGGGACAAGAAGAACCCTCCCCAAAGCTCCAACCCTATGCAGAATCCTAGCAAAACAGTCCTGTTAACAAAACCCCTTCTTATCATTCTGGTAGTTTGTACTGTAAACTTGGAAAGGTTTTCAGAATTTCCAGAAGTGCCTACCTCTACCTTTACAGAAAAATACACAATCTCTGCTTGTACGTTGGTTTCTCAGCAAGAGAACGTAAGAAATTGCACAGCCTGGGCTGCAGTGATTCAAAAAGTAGGTCATAAATATCCCTGAATCCGATTACTGAGGCCAACGGCTGGCAGAGGACAGGACAGCAAGCAGGTTCTACATGGTTTATTTTTCTTTCCTTTCTGGAGTCATAGATACAAAAAAAGCACTGAAGTCTTCAAGTTTCTCTCACCCTGAAAAAAGAAAGGGCAGAGAATTCAATATTATTAATATCTACAGATTTTTTTAGTATATAAAAAGCTGTGTGCACTTTCTAAATGTAATTTCTGTGAAATCAAACTGACAAGGTTGATATTGAATCATCCTTGGTTTTCAAACTAGGAAAGTCTGAGAGAGAGATGTGACCTGCTCAGTGTGTCCCCACCCATATGGGTGATCATGCCATCAAACACTGAAATTCTCCATCTGGTTCAGGGACTACGTGCAAAGTAGCAGTTCTAGTAGAGTGAGACCCTACAAATGACTATCTTCCCGGGGAGTTCAAAGACTTCAAATTGTTCTATATCACAAGTGTTTAAGATGGGCATAGCCATTACCCATGCAATTCCCCTTCTAGAAATTTGCCCCAAGGAAGCAATCAATAATACTCTCAAAACTTTAATCTGTAAAGCCGTTGATATCAGTGTTCTAAATAATAGTGGAAAATGGGAAAAAATACATCAAATAAGTGACAGTTAAATAAATTAAAATATACTTATTGTTAAAGTATCCCAGGTTTTCCAGCCTTCTGTAATTCCCCAAATGCATAATATTCAAATAAAATAACTGAACTACCCATTCTTTACGACAGAGGGATTTTTGAGTATTTTTTAAAATTCACAGGTAATAGCTGTCACCTCTGGTGTTCATGTCGCTTTTGGCTTCTCATGTCTTTTGGCCACATTTTTATCCTCTCCTCTCTCTGGATTACTAGCAACATGGAAACATTCCCCTTAATTTCTCAAGGCATCACTTAGATGTGTAATTAAAACTTCAATCTCCAAGTCACACCTCAGTATTCCTAAGTCCATCTCTCATACTTTAAGTTGCTTCTGTTAACAGTGGCAAAATCGTACGTGTCTGCAGCAACTCAATTCTTGCCTCTTCAGCGGAAATAATTCATCCGAGGGGCATAAAGCTGAGTGAGAGGCTGAAGCAAGTTTTAGGGCAGGAGTGAACGTTTATTAAAATAGTTATACAGCAGGAATGAATGGAAGTAAAGTACAGTTGGAAGAGGGCCAAGCAGGTGACCTGAGAGATTCAAGTGTCCTGTTTGACCACTGACTTGGGGTTTTACAGCTTCCATGCTTCCGAGATTTTGCGTCTCTCCTCCCTTGATTTTTCCTTGGGGCAGGCTGTGCACATGCGCAGTAGCCTGCCAGTGCCTGGGAGGGGCCGCACGCACAGTGTGTTTACGGAAGTTGTGCACATGCTCATTTGAGGCATTTTCTCCTCGCCAGTTGAGCGTTCCTATAGGAAGGTCACACAGCAGTTAAACGCTGCCATTTTGCCTTTTAGTGCGCATGCCTGGGCCCTCTCGCCCAACTCCTAAGATCTTACTGGGAAGCGGCTGATCACCAGCTTCAGGTGTTTTCTGTCTACTGGGAGCGCGCCTTTCCTTGGCACCAGCTGCAACCAATTGTTATTTTAGCGCGACAATTTAACACCCACCTAACCATCACCTAATGGTTGCTTAGCATTCCTGTGGAGCCGGGGACGGGGGGAAGATTCCGCTCCTGCCCTCTTCATGTCTGCCTGGCTACCTACTCACACACTTCTTGCTGGTCATCTCACCTGTTTGTCCTGGCCCACCTCCCCCTGGTAGAGTCCACTCTTACATATATCTAAGTTCTTCTCAGGTGCCTGGGTCCTAGGCCTGTAATCCCTGACTCACAGCCCCCACAGGAAGCGAAAACTCTGCAACTGCCAGAACAACTCACTGCCATATACCTTTTTTTTTTTTTTTTTTTTTTTTTGAGATAGAGTCTCATGTCTTCACCCAGGCTGGAGTGCCATGGCGTAATCTTGGCTCACTGCAACCTCCGCCTCCTGGGTTCAGGCAATTATCCTGCCTCAGCCTCCCCAGTAGCTGGGATTATAGGCATGTGCCACCATGCCTGGCTAATTTTTGTATTTTTAGTAGAGACAGGGTGTCACTATGTTGGCCAGGCTTGTCTCAAACTCCTGACCTCAAGGGTTCCACCCACCTCAGCCTCCCAAAGTGCTGGGATTACAGGTGTGAGTCACTGCACCTTGTCTACCATCTCCCTTTCTGTCTCACACTATGGCCCTAATGCAGGCATTGGTCCCTGCCTTTGCAATATTCAAAAGGCCCATAGAAGTGTTTCTTTTATCCCAGTAACAAGAACAATGGAAAGTCTCCCTAAAATGAAGTTTGCCACCACACCCTAGAGAAACCAAGACAAACTGCCAAAAAGTTTTAAAATAGCAATTTATTTTCCTTCCCACCACACATTTAATTGAATTCCTCAGAGCCATTAAAAGTCATGTTGTAGAAAAGTATTTAATGACATGGAAACAGTGCTCATGGCATATGGATGAGTGACAAAAAAAGACCTATCTAAAAGTACGTGCAGTAGAATCCAAATGATATAAAAATTGTGTATATATTTGATTATGAAAAGAGGGGAAGATTTGGAAACATTGTTGTGTTTTCCTATTTTACCATCCTACATCCATCTGCCTCAGGGCAAGGCATTACTGCAGATGCCAAGAGAAAGAATTGCTGTTTCGTTTTTGACATTCACAATAGGATTTTACCTCTGAGATAGGCCTGAAAGCTGGGAACTGGTGACAACGGACCAGTCAATACATCAGCAGTTTTGCTTAAGAGACTGGAGGGAAGATAAGTGGAGAAAGAGTGGGGAAGATGTTTGGGGAGAAGAAACTGTGTCCCAAGAGCTCAGGGGACCACTGAGGTAGACAGGACTTGACCCTACTCTCCCCTTGGGGCTCAGGGAAAGAACTGCTATGCAAAGCACCCTGTGATGCCTGACTTGACCCCAGCTTGGCTAAGAAGGCAGAAAGTCACAGCTGATTGGCATGAGCATCATGGGCAGGGACCCTGAGCTAAGACCTGGACAGGGGGCAGCCTATGTGGATCAACTGGATCAGGGCAAGTGGAAGACATAGCAGAAACCCAGGGTCTACAGTACCCATGGGAGCTAGGAGAAGACCTAGGGAGCAGGGGGAGGCCCCTGGATCCTGAACAAGCTGAGGGAGAGAATAGGACCCATGTCAGCAGTCCACAGATGCCTGGGAAAATGCCAGCAGAATGTCTAAAGATGAGACCAGGCTAGCTGTGTCTCAGCAACAGCAGGCAGCAACCCTGGCGGCACCAGCACAAGGCAGGGGTCCATCTAGCCATGTGGACACGTAAGGTTCATCCCCTGAATTCCCAAATGTCATTTTGAGAAGAGATGAGTGAAGCAGGCAGGGAAAGAATCTGAAAACCTGAGCAATTGTCCCAAGAAGATGAAGTTAAATCTAAAAAGACTGTATAAATGGTGGGCTTGAATTAAGCTTAAACTCAACTGAGCTAAATTGAGGCTCTCTTCTACCAATCCCTCCTAGCAGATGAGGTAGGGGTCAGGAGGGGCCACTGGTTCAGAGGGTCAGATTCATTACACAGCAGTAATTCTCAGACTTTGGTGTGCATTAGAATCACCTAGAGAGCTTATTTGATCACAGATTGCTAGGCTCACCCCTAGAATTTCTGATTCCCAGAAGATCTGAGGTGGGGCCTGAGAATTTGCATTTCTAACAAGTCCCAAATGATGCCAATGCTGCTGGTTCAGGGATGACACCTTGAGAAGCACAGCTCTAGAGTTAAGGAACTATAAAAACTGCATTATCTCCACCAAGATAAATGGAGTGATGTTGAGGCTTCTCCAACTATTGATCTGTCTCTGATCAGAAGCACATATACCAAACGGCAGCTGTGGGTCTAATTAGATTGTAGGATGATGAATGACTCACACTTTCTATTTCGTGCATTCTAGTTACCTAAAATGAGTATGTATTCCTTTGAAAATCTGAAGAAAAGTACATGACAGAATTGTTACCCCAAAAGATAAAGAGCCTTGCTAGCTGGGATCCAGCAAACAACAGCTCAAGGAAAGGAGACTGACCCAACAGCCAGGCTCTCACCTTCCTTTCAGACCTGGGCTGGTCCTTCCAGTCCCTGAACCTTTTGCTGTAGATGTTTTCCAATGAAGACCAGTCCTTTTTATATACAAAGAAAGTAGCCACAAAATGGCTTTGATTTGAGAAATAAGGAAAATCCCACAGGTCCTTAAATATCTCCCTTACCCACCTGCTAGTGTGCGTGAAAAATTCCTCAACAGACTAATTCCTAAAGGACTTTAAAAGATGTGCATTGTCACTGACCCCAGCCTCTATGTTATCTGGTAGGGACCCTGTTAACTTTCCAACCAGGGAAAGCTGTGATATAATGCAACACCTTCATTGACCTCAGGTCTCTAGGAGTGAGCAGGAATCTAAGGGGTTGGGACAAGTACGGGTAGATTTTGATGGCAGGTTCAATATCAGAAGTTCCAGGTCACATGATCCAGCCTGGAGGAAAGTGGGGGCCCAGCTGTGTGCATCCAGAGGTCAGCCTGGGAAAGGGGACCTGGAGAGGGAGCTAAGACAGACTTACATAAATAACACAAAGATCGAGAGCCTGCAGGCTCCAGCCTGGCAGCAGTGCTGCCAGGTTGCACTGCAGCTCCAAGCTGGCCATGCCCAGCCTCCTCTGCACAGTGACCCTGCTCTGGGGCTTGACGGGGGGCCTGCTCAAAGGCCAACTATCCAATACAGGTGGAAATCCTACATTTCACACTCAATGGCACTTTAAAAACAGCTCAACTACTTATAGAAAATTGTCTTCTGAATGTCCTGGGACATCTTACTTTCCAAAGACAAAATTTTCTGGACAAGAATTGGTACTGGGAGCCCAAGTCTGGCTCCTAATGAAACTCAGAGAGTGCATAGATTCCTTTTAAAAAGAAATCTCAAGTCTTGCAGGGATCCAGCTTACCTCCTGAAAAAGGTGCGGCAAGCACCTACACTCCGTTATTTCTGATCTACTGCCTTGTTTATAAAAATCACTCAAATATAGATTTTCTGAATTCTGTTTTGAGAATGTCCCAGGTTCAGAGTCCAGGCAGGATGACTTATAGCTCTGTGCCAACCAAAAGTCTCCATATATTTAGAGGTAGGGACATCCATCTTCTTGGCAATAACACCCTGCTGAGGAAAACAAAGCAGGAAACAAACCCTTCCGTGGGCGATGTTACCAAGCCGTGGAGTAGTGCTCTCGAATTCTGCCACACGCCTGACAATCCACGGCCTCCGTATACAAGGGGACACATACCATTGCACCTGGTAGCACAGACCAGTCAGCTAACTCTGGAGCGTGTGTCTGTTCCCTTGTTATTCTCCTTACTTGGTTGTGACTCAACCATGAATGCCTAGCACTATCCCTAGTGCATAGTAGGATATTAATGTTTGTCTAATGAATGATTTATTAAATATGTAATAATTATAATGGCATTAACTATGAATCCAACAGTATGCTAAGCAATCTAGATTTTATTATTTAATCTAATCACCTGTACGAATCATTTTACAGATAAGAAATGGGAGGAGGGGCCAGGCGCGGTGGCTCACGCCTGTAATCCCAGCACTTTGGGAGGCCGAGGCAGGCGGATCACGAGGTCAAGAGATTGAGACCATCCTGGCTAACGTGGTGAAACCTCGTCTCTACTAAAAATACAAAAAAATTAGCCGCACGTGGTGGCCGCGCCTGTAGTCCCAGCTACTCGGGAGGCTGAGGCAGGAGAATGGCGTGAGCCCAGGAGGGGGAGCTTGCAGGGAGCCGAGATCGCGTCACTGCACTCCAGCCTGGGCGACAGAGCGAGACTCCGTCTCAAAAATAAATAAATAAATAAAAAATAAAAATAAATTAAAAAAAGAAAGAGGAGGAGGGAGAATGAATTGGAAAAGAAAAGAGGAAAGAGGGATCAAGGGGGGGAAATAGGAGGGCAGCCAAGGGAAGGAGAAGAATAAAAGAGAAAGAGGATAGAAGGAGAGAGGAAAGAAGAGAGGGGTGGGATAGAATAGGAGAAGGGGAAGGTGGGAAAGGGAGTGATGAGGGCAAGTAAGATGGGAAGAAAGGGACGAGAATGAGAGACGGAGAGAGTTAGGGGAGGGAGACATTTTGAGACAGACCAACTGGTACCTACAAGTAGCTTTTTCCTAAGGGAAGCCCTGGTCTGGCAGAAGGTGCTGAGGACCGCAGTGGAGCTAGCAGAGCACACCACCTGGAGGGGCTGACAGAGGAGCCTGGTGCAACGGCAAGACGGGAACTGGCACCAAGGATCTGACAAGAGCAACCTGCAGGACAGGCCCTGGCAAAAGAACTCTCGTTGTGGGCCAGATATTAAAACCTAGCAGGCAGGCTTGGTAAGTCTGTCAGCAAGTACTGAAGCTGGAGACGTTGGATTAGAAACCAGAGACTGGACTCTAATCTAAGGTTACAGACAGGGACCTAGACACAGAGCACAGGGCAGGAATCCAGTTACAGAACAGAAGCACAGGGGAGGCCCAGGCAGCACGCCTCCAGTCGGATTGAGGGAAGGTATTTAATATGTTATAGCAAAGTACTGGCATATTTGTTTGTTTTTAAAGCAAGGACTTTATTGTATTGGGGGGCAAATAGTAGTCATAACAAAATAAAATTAAGCAATACAAAATAAAACAAAGTAAAACTAATTAAATTGCATTACCTAGGAATAAGCCTCATTAATGTTGATAGACTTCATTTCTAATAACTCTAGGCACATATACAGAGAAAAACACACAGATGGACCCTCAGACGACATAGCTAAATTTTACTACCTGGCATTTTTAAAGTATTAAGTTTAAAATATACTTAAATTTGTGGCCCAAAGTTTTACTTCCTCATGTTTTGTAAAACCTCAAGCAAAAAATAGGATTTTTAGTCAGCCCAGACTGTGACATTGCCTTAAGGTACACAGCAGAGGCAACTGAAGTTTCTCTCTGGAGTACCTACCTTGCGCCCAGCCGCCAGAGAATTCCTACAGATAAAGTTACAAGGAGCAGCTTAGACTCTAACATCACGATGTACCCAAGAAAACAGGCGCCATGTTTGAGAATAAGCCAAAACAAGAAAAGGTGGAAACATCATGAAACATTTCAGATTTAGAATTATTCAGAAACATAATTTAAAATTATGTTTACTATGCTTGGCTGGGTGCTGTGGCTCACTCCTGTAATTCCAGCACTTTAGGAGGCCAAGGCAGGCACATCACCCAAGGTGAGGAGTTCGAGACCAACCTGGCCAACATCATGAAACCCATCTCTACTAAAAATACAAAAAAATAAGTCAGGCAGGCACCTGTAATTCCAGCTACTCGGGAGTCTGAGGCAGGAGAATCACTTGAACCCGTTAGGCAGAAGTTGCAGTGAGCCGAGATCGTACCGCTGCACTCCAGCCTGGGCAACAGAGTGAGACTCTGCCTCAAAAAAATAAAAATAAAAATAATATTTTGTTTACTATGCTTAAAGAAATAGAGGGGACACTTGAAAATGAACAGGGAACTAAAAATATGAAGTGTGCCCAAACATTTCAAAAAGAACCAAACAAAACTTCCAGAAGATTTTAGAAAAACTAATAATTGAGATTAAAACCTTAGTGATTGACTGCAAAGCAGATTTGTCATAGCTAAAGAGACACATAGTGAACTAGAAATGAGGACTAAAGAGATTATTTAAAATAGCCACAAATAGATGAAGAGATGGAAAAATACCAAAAAGAAGTCAAGAGACATGAACGATGGAGTAGAAAGGTACAACACATTATGGTCAGGATTCTAGAAAGAAGAAACGGAGAACTAGGCAGAAGCAATTTTTGAAAATAATAATAATAAGAGGTAAGCATTTTCTAGAACAGATTAAGTACTCTAATCCACAGATTTCAATCAGAATTCCAGAAAGAAGAGAAGGAGAACCAGGCAGAAGCAATCTTTGAAAAAATAAAATAAAAGGTAAACATTTTCAAGAACGGATTGAGTACTCTAAACCACAGATTTCAGAAGAAAGAGGATAGAGAAATACATTCTGAGATACATCGTAATCACACTAGAAAATACTAAAAACAAAGAGCAGATTATAAAAGTAGCCAGGGGCCGGGCGCGGTGGCTCACGCCTGTAATCCCTGCACTTTGGGAGGCCGAGGCGGGCGGATCACGAGGTCAGAAGATCGAGACCATCCTGGCTAACAAGGTGAAACCCCGTCTCTACTAAAATACAAAAAATTAGCCGGGCGCGGTGGCGGGCGCCTGTAGTCCCAGCTACTCGGGAGGCTGAGGCAGGAGAATGGCGCGAACCCGGGAGGCGGAGCTTGCAGTGAGCGGAGATGGTGCCACTGCACTCCAGCCTGGGGGACAGAGTGAAGACTCCGCCTCAAAAAATAATAATAATAATAAAATAAAATAAAATAAAATAAAAGTAGCCAGGAAGAAAAGATAAATTACTATCAAAGGAACAAAAATTATGTTACAAGACTTCTCAACGTAAACCAGAATACAGTGGGATGATATCTTCGACAATGGAAATTAGTACTTATTTGTGTCTATGATGTACCTAGAAGTGCTTTACTTACATTAACCCGTTTAATTTTCAAAATCACAATGAGGTAGGCATTACTATTATGCACATTTTACACACAAGAAAACTGAACCAGAAAACTTAAATAATTTTCCCACACAGCTAGTAAACGTCAGAGTCAGAATTCAAACCAAGTTGGCCTTGTTTCAGACTATGCTCTTAACTACTATTGTCAATTAATTCTCTGTGTTGACAGAAATCATGTCAGTCTGATTTTTTTTTGTTGTTGTTGCAAAGTATCTTTCTATAACGAGGCCTCAGTTTTTTCGTTCAGTAATGTCAGACTATATAATTCAATTAAAATTTTTAAACTGTAATTTAAAACCTTCCCACAAGGAACACTTCAGGCCCAGATGGACTTATTTAAGAAAAAAATAAAGCCAATATTATAAAAACTCTATGGGGGGTGGGGGAAGAGCATCCCAAATTCCCTTTTTGAGGCAAACATAATCCTGATACACAAAATGACCAAAAAGATGGTAAGAAAGCAAAATTATAAATCAAACTCACTCATGCACATAGACGCAAAATTTTTTTTATCAAAGTATTAGCAAATCAAATCCACAAGGGCAATTTGGCAAAATCTGTGTAATTAAAAAGGCATTTACCCTGTGGCCTGGCAACACTAATTCTGGGAATTCATTTCGCAGATTTAACCACCCTCGTAGAAATTGACCAGTGTTCACTACAATATAGAGTATTCATTACATCATCGTTTGTATTAGAAAGATTGGAGACAACCCAAGTTTCCAACAATAAAGCTCTCATTAAACAAATTATTGTACATCCATACAATGGAATATTGTTATACAAAGATGAATGATGACAATCCTATATATTGATATGAAAGATCACTGAGATATACTGTTAAGTTTTAAAAATCAAAGTACAGAAGTGTTTGCATTATGCTGACTGTTGTATGTGAAAGTAGAAAAATAAGAATTCATATTCATAGTTGTGTGAATACTAAGAAATATCAGAGGATTACATGAGTCTTCTGTGGGGTGAGGTGGTAGTCAGCAGTGGTGGGAGAAAGAATTTTTTATTGAATTTTCACCTCATATATTGTATTTTGAACCATGGGAGTATACTACAAAACCAAATAAATGAATATCAGAAAATAATGTCTTATGAGGGGAAAGTAAAACAAGATACAATGCAAACATATGACGGAAAAGGCATGTAAGGAAAGAAGGACATAATTGGAATGATGGTGGCCCAAGGTCCTGCATTGTTTGGGATGGAAAGCAAACATATTGGTCAACTTTAGAAGTTAAGAAATAATGTTATAATTTACTTAATTGATATATAGGATTCCAACAACATGGGCTTGAAATACATAAAGCAAAGTTTGACAGAACTACTAGGAGAAATAAAAATTTTTCAGTCATAGTGGGAGATTTTAAGATGCCTATCTAAGAAATGTATGGTTTCAAGGCAAAATTTAATTTTTTATTAAATTAAAAAGTAAGGATATAGAAAATTTGAACAACTTAATAAACAGTCTTGGTTTAATAGCCGTGTGTATATAACTCTGGAATCAATAATCAGAGAGAACAGATGAGGTACAAATGAAGCGTTTGTAAAAATTGGTTTTGTACCAGGCCGTAAAATAAATCTCAGTAAATTTCAAACCACTGGTAACATCAGACTTTGTTTTTACTACTACACAATCAATACAGAAGCTCACAACTGAAACGTGTACTACATTATAACATTAAAAAATATATATTTCAAATCTTGGCTGGGCACAGTGGCTGATGCCTGTAATCCCAGCACTTTGAGAAGCCAAGGCAGGTGGATCACCTCAAGTCAGGAATTCAACCCCAGCCTGGCCAACATGGTGAAATCTGTCTCTACTAAAAATATGAAAATTAGCCGGTCGTGGTGGCACACACCTGTAATCCCAGCTACCTGGGAGACTGAAGCAGGAGAATTGCTTGAACCCAGGAGGTAGAGGTTGTAGTAAGCCAAGATCTTGCCACTGCACCCTAGCCTGGGTGACAGAGAGAGACTCCATCCAAAAAAAAAAAAAAAATTAGTTCCAATCTTAAACTGTAGAAGGATGATAAAATAAAAATAATATACTCTAACTCGTATTATGAGGCAAACGTAACTTTAATTTGAAAACAGAACAAAGACATTATTAGAAAGTAACATTACAGTCTAACCTCATTCATGAATATCATGCAAAATCCCTACACGACCTATTGTGCTTTTTCTACTGGCAAAGCAGGATGGGCTAGAAATCGAAGTGGTAGAGATACTGAGACCAGAATAAAAGATGGCACAAAAACCGCAGTGGTCTCAAGGAAAAGGGCCGCCAGAGCTCCTGCTTGGCATTAGAGGATTTTAGCTCTGTTTTGCAACAGTTCTGGGTCTGAGCACCAAATGCAAATTTCCACAAGTGTATGTTGGAGGACAGAGAGCGACTCCTACCCTTTCTACTAGAAAATCAACATGGCTATAAAATTCTTGTCACACTCTTTACCTCAGAACTTTCTGGGTATTATCTCACTGTATTTTTACATGTGTTGATCCACTTGTTTTTTTGTTTGTTTGTTTTTTGCTTTTTTTTTTTTTTTTTTTTGTTTTTTTTTTTTTCTAAGGCGTCTCCACTTGTCTCTTGATTTACTGGAATTTTACCACAAAGTAGTTGATTTATTTGCTTCCAGAATGGCTCTAAAGTAATTATTCCCTGTTTTTTTTATGTTTCATAATTGCTGATGTTTTATTTTATTTCATACTTTATCTCATAATTATAGACACTGCTCCATCGACTATATTATTGCTGTGGAAAGCCTCATAATAATCTGACCCTTGTTCAAAAGACTTGCTTATTCTGCATGATGACCTAAAGAATGCCTATCTTTTTCTTTCTCCAATAAATTTGAAAGGATACATTTCAGAGTCTACCATCTGGACCAATTTTATTCTACAAAATGGTTTGTCTTTTACATCAAAGTCAGATATTCATTCCAGAGAAATTTTTCTTCTACGAAATCTTTTAACAACTTTTCTATTCATTGACTTCTTTACTTCATGTTTATCAACATTTGATTATTATTATTGCTATTCCATAACTGTAATCATCTTTTTCTCTATTTCTTTTATTCTCTTTTATAAATCATCTAAGTTTTGGCCAGGTGCGGTGGCTCATGCCTGTAATCCCAGCACTTTAAGAAGCCAAGTAGGGTGAATTGCTTGAGTCCAGCAGTTGGAGACCAGCCTGGGCAACATGGCAAAACCTCCTATCAAAAAAAAAAATACAAAAAAATCAGCCAGTTGTGGTGATGCATGCCTGCCGCCCTAGCTATTCAGGAGGCTGAGGTGGGAAGATCACCTGATCCTGAGAGGCAGAGGTTGCAGTGAGCAACCTGGGCGACAAAATGAGACCTTGTCTCAAAAATAAGTAAATAAATCATTTAAGTTGTTTTGTTTTGTTTTGTTTTTTTGAGACAGGGTCTCACTCTGTCACCCAGGCTGGAGTGCAGTGGCGTGATCATGGCTCACCGCAGCCTCAAAGCCCTGGGTCAAGCTATCCTTCCATCTCAGTCCTCTGAGTAGCTGAGACTACAGGTATGTGCCACCACGCCCAGCTAATTTTTGTATTTTTTGTAGAAACCGGGTTTTACCCTGTTACCCGGGCTAGTCTTGAATCCCTGTGCTCCACCTGCCCCAGCCTCCCAAGGTGCTAGGATTACAGCATGAGCCACCACACCCAGCCTATGTTCAACAAAATTATCTTTAGCTTTTCCTGAATTTCAATGATTATATTTTCAGCCATGATTATTATATTCCTTCCTGTTTTTAATTTATTACTCTTACAGTGATAGTGTTTTATTCCTCATTTTCTTTCCTTAGCTTTGCAGCCTCCAATTCCACCTCATTCAGATGTTTTATCATCTAATTTCTGAGCTCCTTTAAAGATCTAATCAAGTTCTTCTTAAATTATTGCATAGCATGAAATACAGTCAACCCTCTATATCCACATGCTCGATACTTCAGATTCAACCAATGTCCAATCAAAAATATCCAGAAAAAAATTTAAAAAGATAACAAATAATACCAGTTTTAAAAATACAGTATAACAACTATGTATTTATGTAACATTTATATTGGTGCTATTAAAATCTAGAGATGATTTAAAGTACATGGGAGGACATGAGTAGGTTATATGCAAATACTATATTATTTTATATATGGGACTTGAGCAGGTTATAAAATACAGTATTTATGATTGCTTTATTTTATTACATATTTAATCAATTTGTAATTACATATTTAATCAATCATTTTATTGTTATTGCATATTTAATCAATGTGTGTGTGTATATATATCTATATCTGTCTTAGTCCATTTTGTGCTGCTCATAAAAAATATCACATATTTATAAAGCAAATAAATTTATTTGGTGCTTGGTTCTGGAGTCTGGGGAGTCTAAGCCCATGGTGCCAGCATCTGGTGAGGGCCTTCCTGCTGATTTATCCCATGATGGAAGGCAGAAGGGCAAGCAAGTGGGAGGGACAGATATAGGAAATTGGACCACACTTATCCCTTTTATCAGGAACCCACTCCCATGATAACTCACCCGCTCCAGTGGATAATGGCATTAATCAACCCATGATAGCAGATCTAATCACCTCTTAAAGGTCTGACTTCTTAATACTATTACACTGGCAATTACATTTCAACATGAGTACTAGAGAGGATGTTTAAACCGTAATAATATCTGTATGTCAACATTAAAGTATAATATACAAATATATAAATTTCATGTAAAAATACAGAAAAGTACATGCCAAAATGTTAATACTAGTGTTCTCTAAAAGAATAATTCTCACTTTCTTCTTTATATCTGTCTACGTTTCATAAAATTTCTACAATAAACATGTATTTTTTTCAAGGCATGCTATTATTTTATTTTATTAGTTTTATTTATAGCCTGCCTTTTTACAAAATGTATCTGATGTTGTTTTCAGCAGAAGAATACATAACAAAGTTAATGAAGTAGAAAATCAGGACCAAGAGGAAAACAAAGAAAATAAATAAGGAAAATTGAAAGAAACAAAGGAGCTGCAAGGATGACCTGATTCTCTAGAAAAATACGTTGCTGCCACGTCCCTGCCATGTCCAGCCTGGATGGGCCCAAAGTCCTGTTGTAGGTCTCTGGGTTCCAGCTGAGGAAAAGGAAGTCAGATGGGGGGTAAAGCAGAGACTGGACGTATATCTGCCCTAGAACTGAAGGGTTATTTCTTCACATATCCCAGCCCAGAAGCAGAACACTTAGCCTGTCATAAAGAAGCTGCTGTTTATACCTAGAACCAGCCTAGCCACTACCATCAAAAAAAAAAAAAAAAATCTACAGGCTGGGTGTGGTGGCTCACACCTGTAATCCCAGCACTTTGGGAGGCCAGCACAGGAGAATCACTTGAGCCCAGCAGTTTGAGACCAGCCTGGGAAACATAGCAAGACCTTGTCTCTACAAAATAATTTAAAAATTAGCTGGGCATGGTGACATTTGCCTGTAGTCCCAGCTACTTGGGAGGCTGAGGTGAGAGGTTCACTTGAGCCCAGGAATTCAAGGCTGCAGTGAGCTATGACTGCGCCACTGCACTCCAGCCTGAGTGGCAGTGGGAACCTGTCTCAAAAAAAAAAAAAAAAAAGGGATTAAAAAGAAACATCAGCAAATGTGCTTATGTGATGATTTAAACAAACCGACATTTGGAACATTAAATTGGATATTAAAATTAAAAGCTAGCATGGAGTCAATTCTGAAATTGCTAATTGCTGTCCTCTGCAGGAAGAGGGCTTTCACAGGCCCGTTCACAGTGTCTGAGGGAGACTACCATCCAGGGCTGCAGGCTGGACAGGCGACCCAGCTGCCCTTCCTGCCTAGACTCTTTGTTTGATGCTGCCCCGTTTTTGTTAAGTATGGCAGAGTCCATTTCATCAGCTCCTGCCTGCCCAGCCCCAATCCTAATGCCTCTTCATTGTCTCCTGTATAGAATACAAACTCTACAAACTGATGTTCAAAGCTCTCAACAATCAGGTCACATCCTGTCCAAATATATTAATTCCAACTCAAATTAGCAAAGATGTACTCAGTCCAATAGTTGAGGGTGCTCAACGGCATAAACTTCCCCCTAAAATCCGACTGTCTAGCAGGAGAGATAGATACATAAACCAAACTGGTAATACAATGTGGAGTGGCATTTATAACGGAACCCAAATAACGGAATAACTTATTATTTTGGATAGGCTGAGTGGCTACAGAAAATCCTAAAAGGTCACGAGTCACCTGAGCTGGCTCTTGGAGTAGAAAGAGGAATTTTGCCAGTGGTGAAACCAAGGAAGGTTATCGAGAAAACAGTGAAAAGGTATGAATGAACATTTTATTTTCAGAGAACCGAGAGCAATCCGGAGCTGCTGGAGACTAACTGGGATATTTCACTGCAAAACTCCAGTGGCACGAATGGCATTGCCATTCATATAGAAATACAATGTGAATGGCACCCCACCCTACCGTGCTGCACAGCTCTGGCCCCCAGTCATCAATGTGGGACTAACTGAACATGTGACTAGGAAAATGGGCTTGGGCTAGGAGGGACTCTGAATTCTGTAAGATTTATACTTTATTCTGTGAAAATTAAGAGAGCTATCAGGAATGTTAAAGCCTTGGAGTGAATATTCAATCACGTATGAATATTCAAAGAGATGTGTATTTATTTTAGCTACTTCTGCATATCAAAAAGACATTTATTTTTAAAAATCACTCCTATTTTTATTTTTTTTTGAGACTGAGTCTCACTCTGTCACCCAGGCTGGAGTGCAGTGACGCAATCTCGGCTCATTGCAGCCTCCGCCTCCCAGGTTCAAGCAATTCTCCTGCCTCGGCCTCCCAAGTAGGTGGGATTGTAGGCACATGCCACCACACCTGGCTAACTTTTGTATTTTTAGTGGAGACAGGGTTTCACCATGTTGCTCAGGCTGGTCTCGAACTGACCTCAAGTGATCCACCTGCCTCAGCCTCCCAAAGTGCTGTGCTTACAGGCGTGAGCCACCGTGCCTGGTCAAAAGATCAGTTTGCAGGTAGTAAGGAAAATAATGTGAGGAGAGGGAGAGAGACCAAGACTAGGGTTCAGTTAGGAAGAGATTGCAATTGTTCTGATCAGGGACGTGAGGGCCTTGAGCAGCGCAGTGGCAGGGGAATCAAGGCATTGCGATATATGAGGTTTCCAAGATAGATTCCAGTGAAATTAGTAACTCATTGACGTGGGTGGTGAGGGAGAAGGAGTCAACAAGTTCAGGAATTGGGTGACTCGGTGGCTGGGAATGGTGTTCACCAAGACAGCAAATTCCAGGTAGCAGCTGTTTTACAGGGAAAGATGATGAATCCCATCTCAGATATGTACATTTAAGAGGCTTATGAAACATTAGGATAACCAGAGATAAAGGTCTGGGATTCATTAGCCAAGTTCTGGTTCAAAATAAAAATAGGAGAATTGTTACCGTGTAGACAGTAATTGAAAGTCATGGAACTACGTGTCTAGCTTTCAGTGATTCTGTGGACAGTTGCAATGGGTCATCACACTCACTATAACAACTAGGAAAAGCATAAATAAGCTAAAAACCCATCATATATTTGTAAATGACGTCAGAGAGTTGTGGAAGCAAAGAAGTCTAAAGGAACAGAGTGCTGGTGGAGGAGGCCCTCCTAGGTGAAAAGAGGTCAGAGGCTGCTCTCCTCCCTAGATTGGTCTGCTGAGTATGTGGAGAATTCAGCCTGCCATAGGCACAGGGGCTTTACAAAAATGAGGAGAAACTAGCTGAGCTTAGAACAACCTGAGGGCTGGCGAGAGAGATTGGAATCTGTAAGAGCTTTAAATGAGAGCTAACCCTCTGTGTCCACCACATCTGCTGGCCGGCCGTGCAGTCGCAGCAGTGAGAGAAGCTGGGCCAGGCTGAAGAGTGGGGACACCCGCAGCATGTGGGGCTCAGAGTCCAGAGCCCTGCTAGAGGCAGGGCCTAGAACCTACACAGGACGGAACCTTGGCTCTTATTTCTCACCATATGCAAAAATTAATTTGAGATGGATATGTGAAATGTGAAAGCTGCAATTATTTTTTTAATAACAGTTGAACTTGGTCAAAGTGAAAGAGTGTTGTCCATGAAAAGATACCATTAAAAGAATTAAAAGAAGCCACAAGCTGAGAGAAAATATTCACCATAAATATATATTATGTATATACACATACATAATATAACTTGTATCCAGAATATGTAAAGAACTCTTAGAAATCAATAACAGAAACCATACTGCCCAATTAACACAATGGGCAAAAGACTTGAGAAACCATTTCACAAAAAAAAGCTATCCAGGTGACCAAAAAGCTTATAGAACGATGCTTAAAATTGATCAGGAAAATGCAAAGAAAATCCACAAAGAGATGCTACTATATTATCACCAGAATGAGCCAAAATGAAAAGGCTGAGTGCTGCAAGCACTGGTTAGAATGTGGAGCCATTAGAATTCTCATAAACACCTGTTATGAGTTTAAAATGGTAAAAGCACCTTCAGGAACTATTTAGAACTTCCTTTAAAATGTAAACATAAGCTTTCTGTATGGTCTAGCAATTTGATTCCAACACTGGAGTAGACATATAGAGATATATAAAATATATATCCACAAAAGGCTTATAAAGGGTTTTTTACAAAAATTTTATTTATAATGACCAAAAACTGAAAACATTCTCCAGCAAAAGGCAAATGGATAAACTGCAATGTATTCATGCAATGGAATACTAAATGGCAGAGGAAAAAAACGAACTGTGGATCTACGTATCAACATAGTAGAAACTCAAAAATATCATATTAGTTGAAAGAGGTAAGTAAGACAGACCAGGCACAGTGGCTCATACCTGTAATCCCAGCACTTTGGGAGGCTGAGGCGGGTGGATCACCTGAGGTCAGGAGTTCAAGACCAGCCTGGCCAACATGGTGAAATCCAGTCTCTACTAAAAACACAAAAATTAGCCAGGCGTGGTGGTGGGAGTCTGTAATCCCAGCTACTCAGGAGGCTGAGGCAGAAGAATCACTTGAACCCAGGAGGCGGAGGTTGCAGTGACCTGAGATAATCCCCCTGCACTCCAGCCTGGGCAACAAAGTGAGACTCTGTCTCACAAAAAAAAAAAAAAAAAAAAAAAAAAAGAAGTAAGACATAAAATAATACTGACTGTATAATTCATTGTATATTAAATCCAAAAACATGAAAAACTAATATATGACGCTAGAAGGAAGAAGAGGGGCTACCTTTGGGTGGAGAGGTGAGAGTGGGCATTTATGGGAAGCAGTACAACAAAACTCCCTGAGTGGATGGAAATATTCTTGATGTTGATCTTGTTAGTTATACAGGTATGTAAATATGCAAAGAGTCATCAAGCTGTACACTTAAGATTCATGCATTTTCCCGCAGTTAAATTATACTTCCAGATGTTATCTCCTGAAAAGGACACATCGCCTATGCAGTACTCTGGCACAGAATGCAGAATATAATCAATCTAATCACTAGGAAATATTAGGGAAACGGAGAACAAGGAACTTTCTATTTTAAAAAACGTGAATATTGTAAAATACAAAGGAAGGCTGTGGAAAAGTTCCAAATTAAAGGAGGCTGTGGAGATGTGATAGATAAAAACAATACCTGAGCCTACATTAAATCATATACCAGAAGGGAAGAATGCTGTAAAGGATATTATTAGAACAACTGAAAAAACTGGAATATAGACAATAAGTTAGATAACACTATTCTGTCAGTGAAAATTTATGAAGGTGACAATTGCACTGTAATTATGTGACAGATTACTCCTATTCTTAGAATACTTACCCTAAAGAATTGAGAGGTAAAGGTCCATAATGTATATAATTTGCCTTCCAGTGACTCAAAGGTGAACAATAAAAAATACATATAAGATGAAGCCAGGCACAGTGGCTCACTCCTGTAATCCCAGCACTTTGGGAGGCCAAGGCAGGAGGAGTTTCAGACTAGCCTGGCCAATATAGTAACACCTTAACTTCACAAAAAATTAAAAAATTAGCCAGGCATGGTGGTACACACCTATAGTCCAAGCTATTTGGGAGGCTGAGGTGGGAGGATCACATGAGCCCATTTGAGGCTGCAGTGAGCCATGATCACACCACTGCCCTCCAGCCTGGTTGACACAACAAGACCCTGTCTGAAAAAGTAATAATAAATAATAAATAAATAACTAAAATAAGATACGTCTAGGTAGGATTTCTTTTCATTGTACTATTTTTAATTTTACAATTTTTTGTAAATTTGAAATTATTTCCAAGTAAAGTTTTTTCAAAAACCAAAAACCTTTTTTAAATGCTTATATTGAGAAAACAGCAGATGATAGATCACTGTTTATTAAATGATCATCCCAAATTAACAGTTGTTATTTCTGGAGGGTTATGAGGACTATGAGGTGATGGGGGTAAACATTAAATTTTTCTATATTATTTGACATTTTCCTACTTTCCATATTAGTGGAGGAAAGAGATTATTTTACTTTTTTGTTTTTGAGACGGAGTCTCGCACTGTCACCCAGGCTGGAGTGGGATGGCGTGATCTCGGCTCTCTGCAACCTCCACCTCCCGGTTTCAAGTGATTCTCCTGCCTCAGCCTCCCAAGTAGCTGGGATTACAGACGCCTGCCACCACGCCCAGCTAATTTTTTGCATTTTTAGTACTATTTTTGTATTTTGTATTTTTGTATTTTTAGTAGACCAACCTGGTCTCAACTCTTGACTTCTTGATCCCTCCACCTTGGCCTTCCAAAGTGCTGGGATTACAGGAGTGAGCCACTGCGCCTGGCCTATTTTAATTTTTTTAAGTACAAAATGACCATCAAAATGTGACTTGATTTTTTTTTTTTTTTTTTAGTAGTTCAGGCTGACATTTTCCTACTTTCAATATTATTGGAGGAAAGAGATTATTTTAATTTTTTAAGTACAAAACAACCATAATGTGACTTGATTGTTTCTTTGTTTGTTTGTAGTTCAGGCTTGGACCACAAGGCAAAACTTAAAACATCTAAGTCCTATGAAACCTGTAAGATTCAGGTCAAATGTCACCTGCTCCGGAAAGCCTTCCAATTTAGAAAAGCGTCTTTTGGTTAGGTGCAACCTTAACTAATAAGTGTCAGAAGTCAATATACTGGCCAATGGAATACACGAAAGCTTTGAACAAGCAAAACTAAAAAAAGGAGAAGTTACAGCTGGCTGCAGGTACAACTGGGACCATGGAATAAAAGGTCTCCAGATCCTCCATCTCCTAAGTCGGTCTTCACTTAGGCTACATTCTTTCTCACTGCAGCCCATTTTATTCTGTGAAAGTTGTCAGAATCAAAATGGAGTCACTTGTGTTAAAAATTCTGACATACAGAGCCAAGAAAGGTCACGAAGGGAGGTTCTCAAGCATGAAAGCCTGATGACAAGAACTATCACAAAAGACTGCAAAAACCACAACCTTGCACAAAGGCCATCGCAACCTTACACAAAAAAATACTTCTGCGAGGACATCTGCCCAGCAACTACCTGTCCAACCTAGGTCTGGTGTCACTCTTATTTTTTTTTTATTATACTTTAAGTTCTAGGGTACATGTGCACAACATGCAGGTTTGTTACATATGTATACATGTGTCATGTTGGTGTGCTGCACCCATCAACTCGTCATTTACATTAGGTATATCTCCTAATGCTATTCCTCCGCCCTCCCCCCTCCCCACAATAGGACCCGGTACGTGATGTTCCCCTTCCTGTGTCCAAGTGATCTCATTGTTCAATTCCCACCTATGAGTGAGAACATGCGGTGTTTGGTTTTCTGTTCTTGAGATAGTTTGCTGAGAATGATGGTTTCTAGCTGCATCCATGTCCCTACAAAGGACACAAACTCATCCTTTTTTATGGCTGCATAGTATTCCATGGTGTATATGTGCCACATTTCCTAAATCCAGTCTGTCACTGATGGACATTTGGGTTGATTCCATGTCTTTGCTATTGTGAATAGTGCTGCAATAAACATACGTGTGCATGTGTCTTTATAGCAGCATGATTTATAATCCTTTGGGTATATACCTAGTAATAGGATGGCTGGGTCAAGTGGTATTTCTAGTTCTAGATCCTTGAGGAATCGCCATACTGTTTTCCATAATGGTTGAACTAGTTTACAGTCCCACCAACAGTGTAAAAGTGTTCCTATTTCTCCACATCCTCTCCAACACCTGTTGTTTCCTGACTTTTTAATGATCACCATTCTAACTGGTATGAGATGGTATCTCATTGTGGTTTTGATTTGCATTTCTCTGATGGCGAGTGATGATGAGTATTTTTTCATGTGTCTGTTGGCTGTATGAATGTCTTCTTTTGAGAAGTGTCTGTTCATATCCTTTGCCCACTTTTTGATGGGGTTGTTTGTTTTTTTCTTGTAAATTTGATTGAGTTCTTTGTAGGTTCTGGATATTAGCCCATTGTCAGATGAGTAGATTGCAAAAATTTTCTCCCATTCTGTAGGTTGCCTGTTCACTCTGATGGTAGTTTCTTTTGCTGTACAGAAGCTCTTTAGTTTAATTAGATCCCATTTGTCAATTTTTGCTTTTGTTGCCGTTGCTTTTGGTGTTTTAGACATGAAGTCCTTGCCCATGCCTATGTCCTAAATGGTATAACCTAGGTTTTCTTCTAGGGTTTTTATGGTTTTAGGTCTAACATTTAAGTCTCTACTCCATCTTGAATTAATTTTCATATAAGGAGTAAGGAAAGGATCCAGTTTCAGCTTTCTACTTATGGCTAGCCAATTTTCCCAGCACCATTTATTAAATAGGGAATGTTTTCCCCATTTCTTGTTTTTGTCAGGTTTGTCAAAGATCACATGGCTGCAGATGTGTGGTATTATTTCTGAGGGCTCTGTTCTGTTCCATTAGTCTATATCTCTGTTTTGGTACCAGTACTATGCTGTTTTGGTTACTGTAGCCTTGTAGAATAGTTTGAAGTTAGGTAGCGTGATGCCTCCAGCTTGTTCTTTTGGCTTAGAATTGTCTTGGCAATGTGGGCTCTTTTTTGGTTCCATATGAACTTTGAAGCAGTTTTTTCCAATTCTGTGAAGAAACTCATTGGTAGCTTAATGGGGATGGCATTGAATCTATAAAGTACCTTGGGCAGTATGGACATTTTCACAATATTGATTCTTCCTATCCATGAGCATGGTATGTTCTTCCATTTGTTTGTGTCCTCTTTGATTTCACTGAGCAGTGGTTTGTAGTTCTCCTTAAAGAGGTCCTTTACATCCCTTGTAAGTTGGATTCCTAGGTATTTTATTCTCTTTGAAGCTATTGTGAATGGGAGTTCATTCATGATTTGGCTCTCTATTTGTCTGTTACTAGTGTATAAGAATGCTTGTGATTTTTGCACATTTATTTTGTATCCTGAGACTTTGTTGAAGTTGCTTATCAGCTTAAGGAGATTTTGGGCTGAGATGATGAGGTTTTCTAAATATACAATCATATCATCTGCAAACAGGGACAATTTGACTTCTTCTTTTCCTAATTGAATACCCTTGATTTCTTTCTCTTGCCTGATTGCCCCGGCCAGAACTTCCAACACTATGGTGAATAGGAGTGGTGAGAGAGGGCATCCCTGTCTTGTGCCAGTTTTCAAAGGGAATGCTTCCAGTTTTTGCCCATTCAGTATGATATTGGCTGTGGGTTTGTCATAAATAGCTCTTATTATTTTGAGATACGTTCCATCAATACCAAATTTATTGAGAGTTTTTAGCATGAAGGGCTGTTGAATTTTGTCGACGGCCTTTTCTGCATCTATTGAGATAATCATGTGGTTTTTGTCTTTGGTTCTGTTTATATGCTGGATTACATTTATTGATTTGCGTATGTTGAACCAGCCTTGCATCCTGGGGATGAAGCCCACTTGATCATGGTGGATAAGCTTTTTGATGTGCTGCTGGATTCGGTTTGCCAGTATTTTATTGAGGATTTTTGCATCGATGTTCATCAGGGATATTAGTCTAAAATTCTCTTTTTTTGTTGTATCTCTGTCAGGTTTTGGTATCAGGATGATGTTGGCCTCATAAAATGAGTTAGGAGGATTCCCTCTTTTTCTATTGATTGGAATAGTTTCAGAAGGAATGGTACCAACTCCTCCTTGTACCTCTGGTAGAATTCACCTGTGAATCCATCTGGTCCTGGACTTTTTTTGGTTGGTAGGCTATTAATTATTGCCTCAATTTCAGAGCCTACTATTGGTCTATTCAGGGATTCAACTTCTTCCTGGTTTAGTCTTGCGAGAGTGTAAGTGTCCAGGAAATTATCCATTTCTTCTAGGTTTTCTAGTTTATTTGTGTAGAGGTGTTTATAGTATTCTCTGATGGTAGTTTGTATTTCTGTGGGGTCGGTGGTGATATCCCCTTTATCATTTTTAATTGCGTCGATTTGATTCTTCTCTCTTTTCTTCTTTATTAGTCTTGCTAGTGGTCTATCAATTTTGTTGATCTTTTCAAAAAACCAGCTCCTGGATTCATTGATTTTTTGGAGGGTTTTTGTGTCTCTATCTCTTTCAGTTCTGCTCTGATCTTAGTTATTTCTTGCCTTCTGCTAGCTTTTGATTGTGTTTGCTCTTGCTTCTCTAGTTCTTTTAATTGTGATGTTAGGGTGTCCATTTTAGATCTTTCTTGCTTTCTCTTGTGGGCATTTAGTTCTATAAATTTCCCTCTACACATTGCTTTAATGTGTCACAGAGATTCTGGTATGTTGTATCTTTGTTCTCATTGGTTTCAAAGAACATCTTTATTTCTGCCTTCATTTCGTTATGTACCCAGTAGTCATTCAGGAGCAGGTTGTTCAGTTTCCATGTAGTTGAGCGGTTTTGACTGAGCTTCTTAGTCCTGAGTTCTAGTTTGATTGCAATGTGGTCTGAGAGACAGTTTGTTATAATTTCTGTTCTTTCACATTTGGTGAGGAGTGCTTTACTTCCAACTATTTGGTCAATTTTGGAAAAAGTGCAATGTGGTGCTGAGAAGAATGTATAGTCTGTTGATTTGGAGTGGAGAGTTCTGCAGATGTCTATCAGGTCCACTTGGTGTAGAGTTGAGTTCAATTCCTGGATATCCTTGTTAACTTTCTGTCTCATTGATCTGTCTAATGTTGACAGTGGGGTTTTAAAGTCTCCTATTATTATTGTATGGGAGTTTAAGTCTCTTTGTAAGTCTCAAAGGACTTGCTTTCTGAATCTGGGTGCTCCTGTATTGGGTGCATATATATTTAGGATAGTTAGCTCTTCCTGATGAATTGATCCCTTTATCATTATGTAATGGCCTTCATTGTCTCTTTTGATCTTTGATGGTTTAAAGTCTGTTTTATCAGAGACTAGGATTGCAACCCGTGCTTTTTTTTGCTTTCCATTTGCTTGGTAGATCTTCCTCCATCCCTTTATTTTGAGCCTATGTGTGTCTCTGCATGTGAAATGGGTCTCCTGAATACAGCAAACTGATGGGTCTTGACTCTTTATCCAATTTGCCAGTCTGTGTCTTTTAATTGGACCATTTAGTCCATTTACATTTAAGGCTAATATTGTTATGTGTGAACTTGATCCTGTCATTATGATATTAGCTGGTTATTTTGCTCATTAGTTGATGCAGTTTCTTCCTATCATCGATGGACTTTACATTTTGACATGTTTTTGCAATGGCTGGTACCTGTTGTTCCTTTCCATGTTTAGTGCTTCCTTCAGGATCTCTTGTAGGGCAGGCCTGGTCGTGACAAAATCTCTAAGCATTTGCTTGTCTGTAAAGGATTTATTTCTCCTTCACTGATGAAACTTAGTTTGGCTGGATATGAAATTCTGGGTTGAAAATTCTTTTCTTTAAGAATGTTGAATATTGGCCCCCACTCTCTTCTGGCTTGTAGAGTTTCTGCCGAGAGATCTGCCATTAGTGTGATGGGCTTCCCTTTGTGGGCAGACCTTTCTCTCTGGCTGCCCTTAGCATTTTTTCCTTCATTTCAACTTTGGTGAATCTGACAATGATGTGTCTTGGAGTTGCTCTTCTTGAGAAGTGTATTTGTAGCGTTCTCTGTATTTCATGAATTTGAATGTTGGCCTGCCTTACTAGTTTGGGGAAGTTCTCCTGGATGATATCCTGCAGAGTGTTTTCCAACTGGGTTCCATATTCCCTGTCACTTTCAGGCACACCAATCAGATGTAGATTTGGTCTTTTCACATAATCCCATACTTCTTGGAGGCTTTGTTCATTTCTTTTTACTCTTTTCTCTCCACACTTCTCTTCTTGCTTCATTTCATTCGTTTGATCTTCGATCGCTGATACTCTTTCTTCCAGTTGATCGAGTTGGTTACTGAAGCTTGTGCATTTGTCATGTAGTTCTCGTGTTATGGTTTTCATCTCTATAAGTTCTTTTAAGGTCTTCTCTGCATTGATTATTCTAGTTATCCATTCATCCATTCTTTTTTCAAGGTTTTAGTTTCTTTGCGTTGGGTACGCAGTTCCTCCTTTAGCTCTGAGAAGTTTGATTGACTGAAGCCTTCTCCTCTCAACTCGTCAAAGTCATTCTTTGTCCAGCTTTGTTCCATTGCTGGCGATGAGCTGCGTTCCTTTGGAAGGGGAGATGCGCTCTGATTTTTTGAATTTCCAGCTTTTCTGCACTGCTTTTTCCCCATCTTTGTGGTTTTATCTGCCTTTGGTCTTTGATGATGGTGACGTACTGATGGGGTTTTGGTGTGGGTGTCCTTTCTGTTTGTTAGTTTTCCTTGTAACAGTCAGGACCCTCAGCCGTAGGTCTGTTGGAGTTTGCTATAGGTCCACTCCAGACCCTGTTTGCGTGGGTATCAGCAGTGGAGGCTGCAGAAGATAGAATATTGCTGAATAGCAAGTGTTGCTGTCTGATTCTTGCTCTGGAAGCTTCGTCTTAGGGGTGCACCCCGCCATGTGAGGTGTGAGGTGTCGGTCTGCATGTAGTGGGGAATGTCTCCCAGTTAGGCTACTCAGGGGTCAGGGACCCACTTGAGCAGGCAGTCTGTCCGTTCTCAGATCTCAACCTCCGTGCTGGGAGATCCACTGCTCTTTTCAAAGCTATCAGACAGGGGCATTTACCTCTGCCGAGGTTTCTGCTGCTTTTTGTTTAGCTATGCCCTGTCCCCAGAGGAGGAGTCTACAGAGGCAGGCCAGCCTCCTTGAGCTGTGGTGGGCTCCACCCAATTTGAGCTTCCAGGTGGCTTTATTTACCCACTTAAGCCTCAGTAATGGCGGGTGCCCCTCCCCCAGCCTCACTGCCGCCTTGCAGTTAAATCTCAGACTGCTGTGCTAGCAATGAGGAAGGCTCCGTGGGTGTGGGACCCTCCAGGCCACGTGTGGGATATAATATCCTGGTGTGCCGTTTGCTAAGACCCTTGGTAAAGTGTAGTATTAGGGTGGGAGTTACCCAATTCTCCAGGTGTTGTGTGTCTCAGCTTCCCTTGGCTAGGAAAAGGGATTCCCTTCCCCCTTGCACTTCCCAGGTGAGGTGATGCCTCGCCCTGCTTCAGCTCTCACTGGTCGGGCTGCACCAGCTGACCAGCACCAATTGTCCAGCACTCCCCAGTGAGATGAACCCAGCACCTCAGTTGAAAATGCAGAAATCACCTGTCTTCTGTGTCACTCACGCTGGGAGCTGGAGGCTGGAGCTGTTCCTATTCGGCCATCTTGGGCACGCCCCCCACTCTTGTTATTAATCCTTGTAGCCAAAGATATCTCAAAACTATTATGTAATCTTCCTCATTTTTCCTTTGATATCCTTTGTCTTCCTTTATCTCTCTGAAAGTGCACATAGTTTTTCATGGCACACATACCCCATTGCAATGCTTATTCACAAATATAATTTTCTTTTAGAAAGTCTCCCTCTCTGTTGTTTAGATTGACACTTCCATGTGGCAGGCAATATGGCTGCCTACAGCTCCTGAGAACTTTGCCTCTTAAAATGTGCAGTCCTAGGAAGAAACAGAACCTCTTAATTTTATTCTGAAATATCTCAGAGAAGGAAGCAGATTGGTCAAGTTAGGATCAGCCTCCTTCCCTAGACCAATCAACTAAAACCAGAGGGTATGGATCAGCTTGAATGCTGTTCCCACCACTGGACCAAGAGTTGAAACTGTATACAGACATAGAAGTTCCTTCAGAAACCATAGACAAGAAGGAAATGTTTTACTTGCCCATAATTCTTAGTTTCCAGTTCTCATATCACCTTCAACTAGTGGCATGGCTACTTGGGTGCTTGCCATAAATCTTCAGTAGACTGTAAGTTCCTTGGGAGCAGGAACTATATCTTTTACTCAGTGGATATTCTCTAAACTGATAGCACACTGCTTTCCACATACTATATGAACTATAAACTCCAAATGGAAAGAGATTTAGCCACCATTTTCATGGAACCTTGAACCATGCCTGGGACATGGTAGACACTCAGTAAATACTTGTTGAGTAAAGAAATAATATATAAGGCTGGGCACAATGGCTCATGTCTATAATCTTACCACCTTGGGATGCTGAGGCAGGAGGATCACTTGAGCCCAGGAGTTTGAGACCAGCCTCCTTATAAAATGGCAAAGCCCCGTTTCTACAAACAAACAAACAAACAAAAATCAGCCAGGCATGGTGGTGCACACTTGTAGTCCCAGCTACTCAGGAGACTGAGTTGGGAGAATCAATTGAGCCTGGGATGTCAAGGCTGCAGCGAGCCATGATTGTGCCACTGCAGTCCTATCTGGGAAACAGAATGAGACCCTGTCTCAAAGAAGGAAGGAAGGAAGAAAGAAAGGAAGGAAGGAAGGGAGGGAGGGAGGGAGGGAATATAATGAATCTATACAAGATGGATGGATGGATAGACACATATTTTCCTCTAGTAAAGGTAAATTTGTCCTCCGGGAAACCAAGGCATGCTTTCTGAGCTTACTAGGCTGGTTTAGTGAAGCTGACTGTGGCCATCAAATAAGCACAGTTAGCTAACTAACATTTGGGGTGATATGTCCCTGGTCTTGGCTTCATTACCTGTAGTCTGTTCACTGAAGCCTTGGGATTGTGAGTGAAACAGAGGCTGAATCAGTCTTCTACAGCTTTGCCTCTATGGGAGATGAAAAGATACCTAAAATCCCAGCTTAGGAAGGTAGATGTATGGCTGGGCATGGTGGTTCATGCCTGGAATCCCAGCATTTTGGTAGGCCCAGGCAGCCAGATCACTTGAGGTCAGGAGTTCGAGACCAGCTTGGCCAACATGGCGAAACCCTGTCTCTACTAAAAATACACAAATTAACTGGACATGGTGGTACGTGCCTGTTATCCCAGGTACTTGGGAGGCCAAGGCACAAGAATCGCTTGAACCCGGGAGCTGGAGTTTGAAGTGAGCTGAGGTCATGCCACTGCACTCCAACCTGAGTGACAGAGAGAGACTCTGTCTAAAAAAGAAAGGTTGATGTACGTATGTATCCAATCAGCAAATGCTTGGCTATCCACCCATCGCTATTCAAAGTTTGGGGGCCTGATAGGAAACAAGACAGAAATAAATGTGTCAGTGTTGTAAAGGAAAAGAGCAAAGTGCTACCAAGGTTTATAACCAAAAGATCCATGTGGAAAGAAAGCTATTTCTTTAGCCTTGAGGTCAGGAAGGCTCCTGGAAGAACTGACATCCTAAGCTCAGACTTGAAGGGATAAACAAAGGTTAACTAAGTAAAGAGCCTGGAGGCAGAAGAGCTCCAGGCAGAAGGCATGCAAGCCCACAGCTTGGAACTTAAGAAGAACTTAAAAATAATCAAGTGAGTGGGGCAAGACTTATCTATAAGGATGTTTTCTGTGGTATTATTTATGGAGAATGAAAAATAAAAACAACCCAGGTGTCCACAAACAGAGAAATGATTAAATAAAGCTATGTGATATGATGATAGAACCAGCAAGCCATTAAAAATAATAGTGCAGTTGACAATGCTCAAGGTATATTACATTTTTAAAACAGGATGCAAATTTTGCTATGTCTATATTATATTTTATGTATGCATTGAATGTTCAGGCTGATTACCCCAAAATTCTACCTGTACTTATATCTGGGTCGTGGAAGGAATGACAGATAATCATTTTCCACTTTGTGCTTTTCAGTATTTTCCCCAAAAACGTTTGTTTTACAATGACCATATAGCACTTCTGTTGTGGAAAAAAAAAAAAAATTTTAAGGAAGAAGCAGGTTTGCTTTTTCAGTCCATCGCTCCATATGTTCTCCTGGCTGGAAAGCATCAATGAGGCCGACAAAGACTCCGGGATTGTGCAGCTTGGCGAATCCACTCTCTCAGGTCCTGCATTCAGAGTTACCTGCGCCTGTGACTAGGCTGCCCCTGCTTCCTCTTGCATAGTTTTCCTATGCAGGAAGGTTTATTTTGCCTTCATTACACAAATGCTGCTGCTGGGAAAGGAGCTTCACTCCGGGGCTTGACAGCGCTGGGGACATGAGAGAAGGAGCCACACTGCTCTTAGCAAGTAGCCAGGGGAAAGCCCGCTCACCCCTGGTGGCCTCAGCACCAGAAACAGGCATGCCTGAGGTTGTTTGTGAGGGATACAGAACTGCTGCTTCCCAGCCAACCATTGCCACCTGCCTACCAGATGCAGAAGCAGCCACCTCTGCCCAAAAACAATGGACTCCTTCCAACATGGGAAGACTCCACGAGTGAGGCAGGGAGAGGAGAGGAAGCACTTCTCTGAACTTGAGCACACGCACTTCACGGTTTCAAGCATTGGTCTCAGCCTTGGCCACAAGCTGGAATCACTTGAAGAGCTTTCCAAAAGACTGATACCTTGCTTCCTTCACCAATTACTTTAATTAACAATGGCTGCAGCTGTAAGAACCCTTGTCTGATATACTTGCAACTATGCTCCCGTTTATAAATGTACCTTCTAATGCTCAGTTGCCAGATTCCAAAGCAAAGGTGGCGTGGACTCCCTTTGTGTGGGTGGGGTTTGTGGGTGGTGGTGAAGGATTGATATCAGAAAAATGTCTTCAAGTGTACTAATTTATTAATAAACATTAGGTGTTTGTTTAAAAGAAAAAAAAGAAAATACTGATACTTCGGGGCCATGTGCAGAGATCACAGTTTCACCTGTGTGGGCAGTGACCTGAGCATGGGGGTCTGAAGAGCTTTCAATCTGTCTTCCAAGCTCTATTCCTGCACTGCATATTCCCTCTAAGTCGTTCCCTAAGCAAGAATGCCCTTCCCGTGCCATGTCCTGCCACCCTCTCTTCTTTCTTTTAAACCAGTGCTGAGATTCCTTCTTCAAGTAGAACTGGAGCCCATGCCGTTTGCTCTAATGCAGTTTTCTTGGGCTTTATTTCTTCACTCACTCAAATGGAAATGGGCCACAGCTGTCCTGCACTTGCAGGCCTCCCCTCCCTAAGAGACACCCGCAGCAGCCAACAGTGGCCCCTCCCCAGAGTCTGAGTTTTAACTCCTCCAAGCTTCTAAGTTTTAGAATGAGTTCCCAGCCCTATGCCTTTGCTTACACAGGCAAGTAGAAGTAGAAGCTACTTTCTACAGTCACTACCTCCTTGATATCTCGGTACTGAGCAGGGGTCAGCAAACCTCTCTGGCAAAGAGCTAGATAGATAATCGATATTTTAGAATTTGGAACCCATATAATCTCTGTTGAGACCACTGAACTCTGTTGTGACAGCACAAAAGCAGACATAAACAATATGTAAACAAATGAGCATGACTGTGTTCTAATAAAGCTTTATTTACAAAAACAGGTGTGGGCTGGATTTGGCCCATGGGTTGTAGTTTGCAGACCCCTGCCTTCTGATTATCTTTCTACCTTTCCAGTTACCTCGTTAACAACTTTGGACCTAATTAATAATTCTGTAGATTGAATTGTCTATGTTTAAATAACTGTAGTTATTTCTGTCCCTTAACTGGGCTCTGTCTGATACAGTTTCTCTGATGTATTTTTATTATGGGGAGGGAAAATTTTTTAAGCAATCTCTTCAATGCTTCTGTATTGTTTGAATTTTTTATAAGCACCTACTTTCCAAAAATGTGTTCTCCTTTAATAAGCACTTAGTACTGCCTTTTCTCTTCTTTAGCAGCAAGGGGAGATTATATGTTAAATATTTCATTTCGTTTACATATTCCCTCTTAGCATGGAATAGTTGTAGCCTTCCCAGAAATACTACTGATTATTCCATATTGAATTTGTGTGAGAGATATATATATATTTAGAAGAAGAAGCAAAAGAATAAGAGCTACATTGCCAACCACAGGGTGGCTGTGAAAAACAAATTAGATAATGGACGGAAAAATGTTTTGAGATGTTAAAAGTGCCGCACTGATAGGAAGAGGTGGAAGGAATCACCCCTTTTAGGTTTCCTGTTACAGGCTTTTAACACACTTTAGGGAAAATATTTAATCTACTGTTTCCTGGTCTTTAAGTGCATTTCTCTTTTAAGCAGATATTTGTTGTGTGTTTTTAATGAGTCACCTGATTGTGAGTATGCATGACCACAAGCAGGGGCCCCAACTCCATCTACCACAGGCCAGTGCCATGGTCCACAGAGCCCTTGGTAAATGCCTTGGCATTGAGAGTTGGCATGAGACCAGGCACCCCAAGAGAATCGGCTCGCATGGAAGCATTGCCTTTCAGTATAATACTTGCTAGAGGCTTAACACGGGAAAGGAGGAAATTCATATTATCCCTACAGCAGAAGTTCTCTATCTAGGGTCTATGACCTTGGTTGGACAAAAATACTGAAGTTAAGCCCTTGCTTCTGATATTAAAATAGGCAACCATGTGAGCTGTAGCTGTGGCTTTCTCAGCAACAGAAACCACAGGTTTTTTTAAATATCATATTACAGTTGTCATATCTGGAAATAGGTTATCCATGCTCACCACTACTTCAAACTATATGGTGGCCTTTAGACCCACTTCTAGATCTTTTTATGTAACGTGTTAATAACAAAGTGCATATACTGTTGTATCTCAAATTTGTTTCCTTTTATATTTTGATAACTGTATTTCAATGTTATATTTGCTTTGTAAACCTATGTATTTTATTTTCTGCATGGAAAGGGATCTGTATGTTTACCAGGCTGCCAAAGGGCAACATGGCACATAAAAAGTTAAGACTGAGGCGGACAGATCACCTGAGGTCAAGAGTTGGAGACCAGCCTGGCCAACATGGTGAAACCTCGTCTCTACCAAAAATACAAAAAAAGCTTAACAGCGTGGTGGTGGGCACCTGAAGTCCCAGTTACTCAGGGAGGCTGAGGCAGGAGAATCACTTGAACCCAAGAGGTAGAGGTTGCAGGGAGCCAAGATCACACCACTGCACTCCAGCCTGGGCGACAGAGGGAGGCTCCATCTCAAAACAAAAAAAAGAAAGAAAAAAAAATTGGTTAAGAGCCCTCACCCCAGAATAGTAAATATATTCTCCCAAGGTGTTTGGTTGTTTTTGTTTCCTAATCTGCATCCTGATCCTCACTCGTTCTTCTCTTCACTCCCAGATTCTCACACACACCCCTCTTTTCTCACCCATTTCCACTATACAGAGGAATTCACCTCAGCTACTTTGTCAGGGCAAAATGAGGGTCCCTTAAGTCACACAACTCATCTTCCTTTGAAGGCGGTTTGCAGATTATGCTTTTTCCCTTGAAGACCTTGGGGTCTTAGCCGCTATATCATGGGCTTATTAAACTTCTCTTCTCAAGAATAATTTTGATGAATTGTTATAGAAAAGCCTGATGTCTGTTGCAAGACCTCAGACACCAGGCTTTGAGGAAGATGTTATTAACTAAAAAGCCTCATACAGGAAGGAACAAAGCCAGCACATGCAATGCAGAATCTCTACCATTCGTACACCCAGTTCCTTGACTGGCCTTTCTAGACACGCAATTTAAATCTAGAAATGAAACAGTGGATTGATTCTTTTAAGTACACTGAATTAAGAAGCAAGCTGAGCATAGCAAAATATTATAACATGGCAAGACGTTCTGTGATGTTCTGTTAAAATAGAACCTCGGTTAGTAATTTCTAAAGAGCCATTTGTAAAGCCCACTTATAACTGACTTTTGAAAAGGGTCACACTATTCGTTCAAGCCAAGTAAAACATGATTCTTACTTGTTTTCCAAGTTCTGAATCAACAGTATCTGTGACATGTAGCTTTTTTGTTGGGGAATGAGGAGGGCAGGCAGATTTATTCTGTAGAATGATATCTCTCCATCTTAGCACACCAAGTTTACAGTGCTCTCTTTGAATAACACAGGGAAAAGTCACATAGTAACCATCTATCAGGTCAAGGACATGCAGTATGAGAGGAAGCATTTTTTCCTGGCAAGTGATAACAAGTTATAAGAGCTAGCAAAGATCATTGAGAAATATACAGGACATACTAAAACCCTCCCAGTCCACAATATGAGGCCTGAGATATTTGGCCTGCATCTCTGTGCGGTCCTTTAGGACTTCCTTACAGTCTGCACTACATCTATAGTAGATGCCAAAAGTGATACTTTTTGATTTTGCCTTCACACTTAAAAGATATTTTCACTGTGTACAGAATTATAATTTGGCAGCTGTTTTCTTCTACCACATTGAGGATATGTTTTTTTTGCCCTCCACATTTGCTGTTGAGAAGTCGGCTGTCAATCTACCTGCATCTCCTTTGATAGTGATCTGTCTTTGCTCTTGGTCTGCTTTTAAGTAGTTTCTTTGTCATTAGTTTTCTGTCGATGTGAGTTTCTTTCCTCTCTTTTTAATCTTGAGATTTGTTGTATTTCTTAAATCAGTCAATTGGTATCTTTCATCGGTTGGGCAATAGTCTCAAGAATTACCTTTTACAACATTGCCTTCATCACATTCTCCATCTCCTCTATTTCTGGAAGTCCAATTATGTGTGTGTTAGACCTTATCATTCTATCCTCCACGTATCTGAATTATTTTTTCATATTTATTGTCTCTCTGTCTCTTTATGCTGCCTTCTGTACTTTTTTCTTACTGAGATTTTGGCCTGAAAATTATTTATTCCTGTGTTGGCTCTTCAGTGCTTTTAGGAATATTTTCAAATTGTATTTTATATAACATTTCTGGTGATTTTCATTGGTATGATTGTTTTAAATATTTAGTCAAGCACATTCCAAGAAACTGATGTCTATGGTTGAAATTTGATGAGTAAAGCCACTTACATGTTGGAAAATTTTCCACTAAAATGGGAACTTTGGCCTATAAAATTGTTGGAATTCTTAAATATGTAAATATCTTTTCAATCTAAGACTAAAGACCTTAGAATTTGAAAAACTGTTGCATTCTTTTATACCTCCAACTACTTTACTTTACTACTGTACTGACATTTACAATTATATCCAATTGAGCTTTGAACATTTTCTACAGTTTCGTCTGACTTAAAGTCACAATCTATGATATTATCCTACCAATGGAAAGTAAACTAATGTCTTTGTGTGTGCCTGTATGTATTAAGTTTTATACTAGATTATTTAGTAATAGTTTATATTAACTTATATCAAAAATCTTATTCCTAGAAAAAATAATTTACTTATTTCCTTTGACAATAAATAAATTTCAAAATAGTAATACCAATATTAATACAAATAGTGATCCCATTCAGTGAAGTTCAATAGAGTAACTGTTTTTCTTTTTATCCTTAGAACACATCTCACTAAAAATGGCAGTCCCATTAATTTGTATTCTGGTATATTCCCAGAACTCTGTATTCGTGCCCAATAATAGTTGTCAATAAATATTGTTGAATGAATGAATTTTAAAGTCACTCATTATCCCACATTCTTTGTGGCTTTTTAAAATACTTATCTGAAGTTTGCTGTAGCCTCATTATTTCCCTTTATTTTTCAACAAAAGTGTTGACATTCTGACAGATGGTAGTTCTAAGTTTTCAAAAGAGAGTAGCTTTGACTACTATTAATAGTATTTTCTCAGTAGCAATATTCAGCTAGTACAGTAGAGTAGAAATTAGTCCTGTCCCACCACTTTAAGAGATATGTGGAAAGTCACTTATAAGAGTTGAGGAGCCTCTGGGCCATCCACAATTACTAAATGTAGGGTTATATCTGAAGAGTCATGAACATAAGATCCTGATAGGCAAACCAATTGTGCATTCTACTGTTCAGTTTCTAGTCGTATTAGACATTGAATATTCAATTAAAATTGGACTTTATGGAATTCTGATCTGATGTTAGAATTTTTATATTATCTGTATACCTTTTCTGAACTCATTTTCGTCTTTTTATAATGAGCAATAATTATTCCCTTACCTAAAAATTTATAGCAAGTATTATTACACTAAAGTTTATAGTTCATAAATCAAAATCATTCTTCTAATTAGTGTTATTTTGGATCAGCACCAGTTAAAGTCTTTAATTTTCCTTCTGCACATTTTACAGAGAATTGTAGTGTCTTGGAATTCCATGTGATAACCAATGAAGGATACATGTAAACATAAGTTATTATGACTATGTATGACAGTATTACTTCATAGAGTATATCAGGAATATATTATCAGGAATCTCACTTTTTTTGAGACAGTCTCACTCTTTTGCCCAGGCTGGAGTACAGTGGTGGCATGATCACAGCTCATCACAGCCTTGACCTTCCCAGGGTGAGGTGATCCTCCCACCTCAGCCTCCTGCGTAGCTGGGACTAAAGGCATGCACCACCACACCCAGCTAATTAGGAATCTTATTTTAAATTAAAGGCAGTCCTAGTATGGAATGCCAAATTCTTTTTTTTTTTTTTTTTTTTTTGAGACTGAGTCTCACTCTCACCAGGCTGGAGTGTAGTGGCGCGATCTCCGTTCACTGCAACCTCCGCCTCCTGGATTCAAGCAATTCTCCTGCCTCCAAGCAATTCTCCTGCCTCAGCCTCCTGAGTAGCTGGGACTACAGGCACGCGCCACCACACCCAGCTGATTTTTGTATTTTTAGTGGACATGGGGTTTCACCGTGTTGGCCAGGATGGTCTTGATCTCTTGACCTTGTAATCCACCCACCTCAGCTTCCCAAAGTGCTGGGATTACAGGCGTGTACCACAGTGCTGGCCATGGAATGCCAAATTCTAAGAAGCCTTTAAACAAGTATGTTTAGTACTATAATATTATGTAAGTTTAGACTTCTAAGAGCAAATTAAGAATATTAGGGAATATAACAAAATATAACCAGATAAAATACATTGCTTAATAAAGAGATATTAGAAAAATGTGACAGGCATTACACCTTAAAATTTCACTCAGAACAAGAGAAAGAACTACACATAAATCAAAACCATTGCTTAAGAGGAAATGTGCAAAGCCTACACAGGAAAATTTTTAAACGTTCTTAAAGGCACAATAGCAAAAGGTTGGAAACAAGCAAGATCTGACAATGAGATCAATTGTAGACGTCATTGTAGCCACACAATGGAGTACTATATGGCTAAAGAAAGAATGTGGAGGCTCTCTATATATGACAAAGAAAAATCTACAGGTTAAATAGTAAGTGAAGAAACCAAAGTATTTAACAGTGCCTTTACTATGCTACCTTTTATATGAGAAAAAGCAGAGAAATAAGAATAAATATGCATACTTCCCTAGATTTGCAAAAAAGAAACAATAAGATAATAAATATGAAATTAATACAAATGATTACCTCTGGGGAACAAACTGGAGTGGATGAAAACAGGAGTGAGAGCAAATGTTTTAGTGCACACCTTTTTGTATTGTTTTGATTTTATTTAACCATGAAACTGTATTATCAATTCAAATAAAATTTATATAAAATGTTCTAGTGGAAACATTCCTCTAGATGCATGTATTTTTTAGATTATTAGGGTTTGCCTAGCACCAGTTCACAAAAGACACCATTTCTCACCATTGCAACTAGCATAACACAATTACAATACATTCCAATTGAAATCCCATCTTGCATTACATTTGCATAAAGCAATTGCTCTTTCCCTATGGAGAAAAAACAGCAAATCACATTCTTAATATTACAGTAAAGTGTTAAGTTTATCACTTTTATTATATAAATGTTTTTAACCACCTTTTGAAGTTGAAAAGGGATCATATACAAAAGTCTCCATATTTGAAAAATATATTTTAGAGAAACAAGATACATGAATGACTTTTTAAACCAAAAAAACCCAGCTCAAATAGATGATCAAGCTGGAGAAATAGGATTCTTGTTTTTAAAGCAGTTTAATTCATAATTTTTAGTTTTATGTAAAAAAAGTCCTCACATTGTTCACGGTTACAAAAGTACAGAGATGTTAGGGAAATGTTTTCAAGCGGAAGTACTTTATAGCTTTACCAATGAAAGCTTCATATTCAAAACATGTATTTTTAATTGTTTCCTTGGGACGTGTTCCAAGTAGTCAGTCATTCTTGAGACCCTGAAATCACAAAATACTAATTTTATTCAGTATTCAAAAAAATCTGTGTTGTTTTGCTGAATGTTTATGTCTTGAGAAATTTGCTATGATTCAGTATTCCACTGGGGTCATTCCTAGGAGAATGTCAGGCTGTACTTTTGCCACCGAGCTATGGTTTGGTTTATGTCAGTCCTGTGAAGCTCGAGGGGCCTCTATGTGACCACACTGATGGATATGCAGCATCTTGCTCATCACTGTGCCAGCTCTATTTCTGTCTGCAGGACTTCACCCGCCACTGCTCCAAAATGAAATATTTGTAGTGAGACCCCAAAGGGACCACGCACCACCATCAGGAAGGACATAAATACAACCCCAGCACTAACTTTTTTTCCAGTGCAGCTGCTGAGCTTAGAGAACTGGTAACTAACCCATTTTCTGGAGTATTGTGTGAAGATGAGTAAGAGTGCAGGTGTACCGTAGCTCACGCCTGTAATCTCAGCACTTTGGGATGCCGAGGCAGGTGGATCACCTGAGGTGGGGAGTTCAAGGCCAGCCTGACCAACATGGAGAAACCCCGTCTCTACTAAAAATAAATAAATAAATAAGTACAAAATTAGCCGGGCGTGGTGGCGCATGCGTGTAATCCCAGCTACTCAGGAGGCTGAGGCAAGAGAATTGCTTCAGCCCAGGAGGCAGAAGTTGCAGTGAGCCAGGATCACACCATTGCACTCCAGCCTAGGCAACAAGAGCGAAACTCTGTCTGAAGAAAGAAAAAAAAAGTGCAGGTGAGCAAGAGTGCAGGGACACTGGGAACTGAGGGACACAGCAAGGGGCCAAAAGAAAGGGTCTTTTTGGCAGACACAGCTAATTGCCATGATGGTTAATAATCTGATGGCAATATTAAAATCAATATTAAAACCAGAATTTGTCAGTCCATGCTCCAAGTCCTAAGGTCACTGGGCCTGCTTCTCCTAAGGGTTGTTTATGGCTTCTTTGTGAGCTTCACTCATGCAAATAGATACCACAATATAATCCCCTTCCTGCTTGTGTAGGAGTCAGCAAATGTTTTCTGTAAAGGACCAGATAGTAAATATTTTAGGCTCTGTTGGCCAGACCGTCTCTATTACAAATACTCAACTCTGCCATAGACAACACAAAAACAGTAGAAATGGCTGTGTACTAATAAACATTTTATGTACTAATGAAACCATGATTGCAACTGGCTGTTATTTGAATTTCATGTCATTTTCACATTCATGAAACAGTCATTTTTTGACAACCATTTAAAAAGGGGAAAATCATTCTTTGCTTGCAGCCCATACAAATACAAGCGGCAGGCCAGGTTTAACCTGCTGGCGTAGTTTGCCAACTGCTATTCTGGGTGTTAGACAAAAACAGCTGGAAGGTAAGCTAAAACCCCCATGGGCCATCCTCTTACAATTTTGTTTAAACTAAGCTTTCTGGCTACAGAACTACATGTCATTACGATAATTAATAAGGTTTTAGGACCCTTAAAGTCTTCATTGAAAAGTCTACTTAATTCTAGCTTAATGTCATCATCGTTGCTCTCTACCTTGCAAAAGCTTTCAAGCTTATCGGTTCTGTGGTCGGATTTAATGTTTAAGCTGTTACATAAAAAATTGGAAAACTTGTCCCATAGCATTAGAGATTTAATCTGAGTCTGTGTTGAGTAATATATGTTTGGACCAATGTTTTGGCAAAGTAATCGTGTCTGCTTTCTTGTACAGCAATGGTTCTCAAAATGTAGTCTCCAGGCCAACAATATTAGCATCACCTGGGCACTTTCTAGAAATGCAAAATCTTCAGCCCCAGACTTGCTGCATGAAAAACTGGAAGTGGGACTCAGAAATCTGTGCTTTAACAAAAGTCCTTCAAGTGATCCTGATGCATATTAAAGTTTGAAACAGCTAATCTAGGGAAAAGCCTTGGACTCTCCAAAAAATAATCATATCATAAATAGGACATGGGGTTACTGCTTGATAAGAGAAGGTCAATATGTTCAACTTGCCAGTGGGTGAAGGGCTTCTGACACCAGCTTCCCTGCATTACAAGCAGAGAACTTTATGTGATAACAAGCTGCAGTCATGGAAAATCCAGGCACGCACAGGCAGTTCTGATTTGTTCCGCTTCTCCCCTTTCCCAGGTGTCTCCTCCAACTGATGTATTGACTGGTAGAGGAGACTTAGAAATCATGGGATGCCTGCATGGGTATAAACAGGTTGTAAACAGGGTGAAGGAAGCAACATGCTGTTTTCCTTATGGCCTCTTTCTAATCAGGGGCCTCATTCTTTTAGTTATATGGTTGTTTTATGGTTGGCAAGTGGCAAGAGGAAATAGATGGTCCTTGAGAGAAGCAGCTTTAGCAGCTGCAACAACTCAAGCAATTCCCCGACTAAGCTCATCCATGTAATTGATGTGGGCTATTGGTCATGGTGGAAAAGGTAAGAGAATTATGAATGGGAATGTACTGGCGAGAAAAAATAATGTACTGGCCAGATAAACAACAGAGACCTGAGGTGGAATCCTGGAGACGATGGTATTAGAATTAGGAATTATAGAATGAACAAAGCTGGCATACCCATTAAGGTGGCTTAAGTTCTTAACCAAACAGTAGGCTATCCGTCTGCCATCAGAGTGAAATGTCCTGACTGCTTTACTCCGTACCTAGAGGTACATGGACTCTGGACTAGAACCAAGACACCCTGTTTAAGGAGGTTTATTCATGAAGGGCTTCGTGCCTTTTATGCTTATTGTAAACATAAGTATTAAGACATCAAAGTGGCCACATAGGAAATTTGACTTTGGTTTTAGCAGGAAGTGCTCTAAGCTAATTCTCATTAGGCCAGCTACCCACAGACAGATAGGACTTCTGCAAGAGGAAAATCCAAACTGGACAGTCCTTGTGGCTTAGTCATTGTTAGTTTTCCACTCAAGATGGCCAAGTTAGGAAGACCTGATTGGTCTATGCCGTGTTCAACTTGCAGTCCATTGCTGCAGTTAATGTGTAAAGTAAATCTCAATTTAAAACACACACAGGTCAAGAAGAGATGTTCTTCATGAAACATTCAGGGATGGCTTGAGGCCAGGAAACTGTGCAGAGGCATACTCTGGTGGGCATTGGGGGAGTGAACCAGCTGAAAGGCTATTTCAGGCCCCTTAGAAGGCTTCTTCCTCAGTGTTGACTCAAATTTGCAGACTTTCTAGGGTATTTGTGTGGGAAGCACTCGAGCATTTTGTCTCTCATCTAAGTTTCTCCTCCTACTTCCACCTTACCTCCATCTGCTCAAGATAAATCTTCTTCAGGTTTCCCTACATTATGGCCCATCCAAAAGAAGGCGTAATTGTGAGTCCTCCTGGTTGTACTTGTTCCATATTTTAACAAACTTTACCCACCAGGCAATCTAATGGGTTAGCAAAAACTAAGCAATGCTGGAAAGCCCTATTAAATCCTTGGACCAGGAAGTGCCCCCATGGTCAACTGATTTAGGCCAGGGATGAAAACAAGACACTCAAATGTTTTATAAAGTCTTATGGAAAAGATATTGTAAGCCAGGTGTGGTGGCTCATGCCTGTAATCCCAGCACTTTGGGAGGCCAAGGCGGGCGGATTACTTGAGTTCAGGAGTTCAACACCAGCCTGGCCAACATGGCGAAACCCCGTCTCTACTGAAAATACAAAAATTAGCCCAGTGTGATGGCGCACACCTGTAATCCCAGCTACTTGAAAGGCTGAGGCACAGGAATCCCTTGAACCCAGGACGTGGAGGTTGCAGTGATCCAAGATGGTGATACGGCACTGCTGGAGTGCGACTCTGTCTCAAAAATATAAAGAAAAGAAAAGATATTGTACGTGGAAATAGGTGACACAGAGAATAGACAGACAAAGGGCAGGCTTCATTTATGACCTAGAATTGAAATGACAAAGCCTTTCAAACTGAAACTGTTCAGGTCCAGAGACAACTGAGTCAGCCCCAGACAGCAAAGAGGAGTTCAGAAGAGGAGCTGAAAGTTAGATGGCAGGAGGCTTCACTGTGTGCCCCTAGTCCTTATGATGCCAGTTCTCTTCACTGGCCTCAGGGGCCACGTGGCCGCAGATCCTGCAGGCTACACCAAACTGATAAAGAAAGCCATACCCGTCGTTCAGATGTTCGAGTAAACTCCATCATTCACTAAAATCAAGCATCAAAAAGAAGGGGGAAGCACATAATATCCAAAAGTAAGTGGTCCAACTCCCCAGTCTTGTTAAGACCTTAAAGCAAGGGTCAGACAACTTTTCTGCAAAGGATCGGATAGTAAATATGTCGGGCTTTGTGGGCCGTGCTGTCTCTTTCACAGCTGCTCAACTCTGGCCTTGTAGCAAGAAAGCAGCTGTAAAATAAGTGGGGCTATGTTCCAACAATACTGATGTGAATTTCATATAGTTTGGACATGTCAGGAAATGTTACTCTTCTTTTGATTTTTAAAAAAAATTTAAAAGCTGGCCGGGTGTGATGGCTCAGGCCTGTAATCCCAGTACTTTGGGAGGTCAAGGCGGGTGGATCACCTGAGGTCAGGAGTTTGAGACCAGCCTGGCCAACATGGTGAAACTTCATCTCTATTAAAAATACAAAAATTAGCCAGGTATGGTGGCAGGCGCCTGTAATCCCAGCTACTTGGTAGGCTGCGGTGGGAGAATCTCTTGAACCCAGGAGGCGGAGGCTGCCCTCAGCCAAGGTTGCACCACTGCACTCCATCCTGGGCAACAGAACGAGACTCAATTAAAAGTCAAAAAGCCATTTTAGCTTATGTGCTGTACAAAAACAGATGGCAGCTAGATTTAGCCCATGGCGGGTTATTTGCTGACCCCTGCCTTAAAGATACAGTACCATCATTGTTTTAGATATCCTCATGTGGAACTAAAGTAATACTTAATCCATTATTTTATTTAATATCCACTAAGTAAGGTATATATGATGATCAACATTTTTTAGAGATGGAGAAACCAAGGTACACACAAATTCATTAATATTCTCAAGATTAAGTTCCACAGCTAGTCAATGTCAATACCAGGGATCTGTTTTTTCTGTGTACCTTTCCTTAATGAATTTTTTTTTTTCTTGAGACAGAGTCTTGCTCTGTCGCCCAGGCTGGAGTGCAGTGGCATGACCTCGGCTCACTGCAACCTCCACTTCCCAGGTTCAATCGATTCTCCTGCTTCAACTTCCTGAGTAGCTGGGACTACAGGCGTGCACCACCATGCCTGGCTAATTTTTTTTTTTTTTTTTTTTTTGTATTTTTAGTAGAGACGGGGTTTCAATATGTTGGCCAGGCTAGTCTTGAACTCCTGACCTAGCTGATCTGCCTGCCTCGGCCTCCCAAAGTGCTGAGATCACAGATGTGAGCCTGAAAATTCTAAAAGCAAACACATATTGAGCATCCAACATGTGCCAGATGCTGTTTTACATGCTCTAGACCAGCGCTTCTCAACCAGGGCCAAAAGCGGGTATTTGCTCACAGTGCTGGGGAAGGAGGCTCACTGGCATGTAGTAGGTAGAAGCCAGGGGTGCAGCTAAACATCCTGCAATGTACAGGACAGACCCCATCACAAGGAATAATCCAGCCCAAACACCAATCACACAGAGGTTAGGAAACCCTGTTCTAGATGTATTATCTCATTTAACCCTCACAGCAACCCTAAGAAGTAAGTATGATTATCCCCCACTTAACAGATGAGGAAGCTGAAGCTTGGAGGATTTAAGTAACACACCCAATGTCACCCAGCCAGCAAACTGAATTTGAACCCAGTCAAACTGGCTCCACCACACCGTGCCATGGGGTCACTATTGCAGTCTGGAACTGTGCATTCATTGGTGGAGTCATTTTATTAATTCCCCCAGTACACTAAAAGAACTAATGGCCCTATTAGTCTCTCCTTGCCATTATATCTCAGCACCTAGCTGAGGGCCTGCTCCATGGTTGATACTCAGCAAATGAATCAATGAATCAATGAACATATACATACATATACACACGGGACTCCAGAACCTCTGTTCACCACCAGCACCTTCTAATTCTCAGCCTCCTTCTCTTTCTCTCTCTTGCTGTGTCTCTCACTGGCTGTCTCTATCTATCTATCTATCTATCTATCTATCTATCTATCTATCCATCCATCCATCTATCCTCTATTTATCCATCCATCTATCATCTGTCTATCTATCATCTATCAACAAAACTTCACATAAGTGAATCATTTAACAAACTGAAAGTCATCACTTTCCACTCCAAAACTCATTTCTCCAATTTTGGAGAGAACTATCTTTAAATCTTACTGTACATATTCTTTTCTCCTTAAACACTGAGCTGAATAATTAAACTCAAACATTTATTCAGTGCTTTTAAACTCACAGAGGATTTTCCATCTATATTATCTTGTCTTCACTACAAGCCGGTAGCCGATGTCCTATGATTACCATGCACCTCACCCCCATTTGGCAAACATGACACTGAGACCCTAAAAGGGATGGTGACTTGCTGAAAGTCACAAAGCTGGTACACGGTGGAACTGGGGTTGACCCCCGGTCTTCTGAGTCATCCTCTCATTTTCCTTCCTCTTAGGCAGGCTGGTTCGCCTTGTGTTGAGAACGCAGGGCCTCCTGCCTGCGTGTTATTCTGCACAGGGTCTAGGTGGGCTACAAAGCTATGTAACGTGGTTCTGCTCCCAGAACGTCCTGAGCACTGTTTTCTATGCATGGGGTATTTGTTAAGTGTAATGTCTCAGGTCCTCCTTCCTTCATAGCCTTGCAGTCAGCATGTTCGTCTTCAGCAGCCTCCACACACACCCTCCAATCCCTTTTAATTCAGGCTTCTAATCTGCTTCAAGACAGAAAGGCAGCTATTTGGACTGATCAAAGTCATACCTAACATGAGAGTTAGCAGGATCTGAGGGAGGGCCTGAAAGCAATCTTTTGAGTAAGGGTATGAGCTTCTGTGCAGGGTCTTCAGTGAGTCACCCTGTAGTTGATTATGCAGGATGAAGACAGCAAAGTCAACTATGGGCCATTTGAGAAGGTCAGTACCACCATGGATGGAGTTCGGTAGAATTTCCTAGGTTTCTACAAACCCCATGCTATATTTTGTTTAGCTGCCTGTTTCCCTGTGGAAACACTAGGAAACCCTGATAGAATTAGACTCAGAGGTGGGAAATTTTCAGGTCTGCTCTCATTGTGAGGGTCAAAGGCTTACCCTGGGAATGCTCTCTGCAGCCTTGAGTGGCCATGGCAACAGAGATACACTTCATTTGTTGCTCCTCAAGAACCTGCCACCTTTCCCAAGACAGTCCCCCAAGCCTGCCAAGATTTAAAAAGACTTCTGTCTACCTGACAAACTCCCTTCTTCTCTATCAATGATCTTCTGGTAGAGGCAGAGGTCTGCCTATGAAAAACTGATACAGAACCCAGATAGTCCAGGGCTTCGCTCTAAATGGCTGGCCTTCTGACTGTAACTGATTAGATGAAATGACGCATGTAAAGTGCTCAGTACCATCCTGGACATCCTGGACATTTAATAAATGCTAGTTGCTATTATTATTACTGCTTTTGCTATTTTATCACTTGCTATTGAACAGACAATGGTTTATAACTATTGCCAATAACTCCATTTTGTGGGGGGAGCTTTGTAATGGAAGTTATCTCCTGTTTCATTTTTTTCAGCTCAGTTGTAAACAGGTGGAATAGCTGAATAAGCTTCCTTAAAAATTAATATAATATGATATATAATAAGAACTAGCATTACATGTTTTCTATGTACCAGGCACTTTTCTAAGTGCTTTACATGGGTTAATTTACTAAATTAACTAAACTTTCACATTATGAAGAAGTAAGTAAGTAGTATTACTATCCCCATTTTACAGATAAGAAAACAGAGGCACGAATTTACTTAATTAGTGAGTTGTGCAGTTACGATCACACTTGCTATTTCATCTGCCTGGAATAGCCTCCTTTTATTACACATCTTATCCCTCTTTTTCCCTACTCTTAACTGAATTTTTATTTCATTTTATTTTATTTTATTTTATTTTATTTTATTTTATTTTGAGAGAGAGAGTTTTGCTCTTGTCACCCAGGTTGGACTGCAGTGGCACGATTTCAACTCACTGCAACCTCCACCTCTCAGATTCAAGCAGTTCTCCTGCCTTAGCCTCCCGAGTAGTCGGGACTACAGATGCCTGCCACCATGCCTGGCTAATTTTTGTACTTTTAGTAGAGACAGAGTTTCACCATGTTGGCCAGGCTGGTCTTGAACTCCTGACCTCAGGTGATCCACCTGCCTCAGCCTCCCAAAGTGCTGGGATTACAGGTGTGAGTCACCGCACCCGGACCTCAGTTGAAATCTTATTGACATTTCGAGGAATATTTCTGGCAGCAACTCTCCCAGAAGACCTATTCTGATCTTCCTGACTCAGTGGTTTCCCTCCCTCCTACAAATCCTCCAGAACTGACTTCCTGCTTCTGCCCTGTGCCCCAAACCTGACTCTGCCTGGTCACATGGCAATCTGTGATCTTGTCTGTATTCTACAGCAGAGCGTTTCAAACTGCAGGTGTGGAACCCACTAAAACGCACTAACAGAAATAAGTTATTGGGTCTTGACCAGCATTTTCAAAAATAGTTAAGTAGAATAGAATAGAATATCAGAGTGTGTTCCATGGAGTAAGGGCAAGTATTTGTTTCATGAAATTGTTCAAGCAGTGGTGTGTGTGTGTGCGCGCGTGCGCGTGTATGTGCACTGAAGTTGCAACATAAAAGATATTTCTAATGGGGATTTATTTTTAGTGGGTATAGAGTTTAATTTTTCACAATGAAAGAGTTCTGGAGATCCGTTGTACATGAATATACTCAACACTACAGAACTGTACACTTAAAATGGTTAAGATAATACATTTTATGTTATATTTTACACAAATAAATGTAATTTTTTAAGAAAAGAATTTTTTACTGTGAATCAGGGCCTGAGAAGTTGAAGAAACACTGTTCTACTGGATTGAAGTTATTTTACTGCATAGAACACATGTGATGTATCTTTTGATTCTAAACAGCACACACCTAGCAGCACCAGCTCAGCATAAACGCCTTAAATGTCCTTTGAATGGAATACATTTCTCATTAAAAAGCAACATGTTAAGTGCCTATCATATGTGATCCATGTACACACACACATACATGCCATGTGCCTCCACTCTCCCACCCCTCCCGAAACATGCAACCCAGTCATGCTCCCTCCAGCACCATAGGTAAAGCCACTACAGAGTCTCCTATGCCTGGCAAATACTGGGGAAGGAGAACGAGGAGATCCAGGGTGGGACATAGGAACGGAAAACAGGTTTCTGGCCCTTGACAAAGTCCCTGCGTTGCCTGATGGCAACCTGCCCCCTCTCTGAGTGAGGATCCTCTCCCCACAGCTCTCAAGCCCCAGTGTGTGCTGGGCAGCCTTCCCCACTCTACAGCTTCACAGAAAGCTGCGCTGTCTCAATGAGGAAGGTCTGGCCTCCTGAGGTGTGGGAGAACTCCGTGAAGGTAGACTCCATCGTTCCTCTGAGGAGAAGGCCCTGTTGCCTGCCTTTCTGCCTGCAGAGCTGAGAATAGACAAACAGCTGTGGCTAGAAAGTGCCTGGGGGCTCTCATGGGAACTAAAACCATGCGTGAAATCAGAGAATGAATCCCCCTCCCATCTCCTCAGCAAGAGATTACTGGCACAGGAAGAAATCCTTACTGCTTCCCTAACAGGTGTGGGGACACCTGGCCCAGCATCTGGGCTCAGGGCCCAAAAGCAGTCATGCTTATTCTTTGTATTGCCACCAAGGGGTGAGTGGTGGTTCTGTGACAGGCACTATCCCTTCGCACAGGCCTAGGCAAGCCTGGGAGGACTGGGCAGGATGGGGAAGCGGACGCTGTCCTGACATCGTGGTGCATAGCAACAAAAAATAATATTCCCCATCGTGAGATGGGGTCAGTGCCTGGATCCATGTTCTACTTAGGGAGAAATTTTACTAGATTAACACGAACTAGAGAGATCGTAGTATCTGAGTGACTCCGAGTTTTTCTTTTGTGTATTTGAGTCAATAGCCCCAGAACAACAGAAAGAATCGTCTTTGTGAATAAACCTCTCACTGATAGGAAGAGCTATAAGAGACCCAAGTAAAGAGCCAAGGTCCCCAAGGGCTGTCCTAACCTGCCTAGTTCTGGGGAGAGGGAGCTGGGGGCGGAGGACAGAGGGAGGGAAACTGAGGCCAAACCAGCCTCTGGGCCAGGGCAGTGGGCCTCTCCTAGTGTGGGGAGTTGAAGGGGCTTCTCCCTGGGGCTGCAACTGCACCCCTGCAGGGGCGCCGTTCCTACCACACTGCAGGAGACTGCTTGCACCCCGGAGTCGAGGAGCGAAGTGCGTTGTAGCCCCAGATTCTCTGTCACAGGAGGCTGAGCTGAGGGGGACCAGGCGAGGAGCGGGGTGTCACCCACTGCGAAGGGCTAACTCCGCGCCTTTCTCTGGGTGGCCACAGACCCGACACCCAGTCAGACCAACCATAGTTCCAAAACTGCGTCCCTCCGTGCAGCTCCCTCCCGTTCCCTCCCCTGCCCTGCCCTTCAGGGAAGCCGGGAGTGGCGGCTGGGCAGGGGCTGGAAGGGCCTTCCCGCGAGCCCACGCCCGGGCAGAGTGGAGCGGCGCTCACGGGCAGGGCCAGGCGTCCAGGGGGTCCCAGGGAACGCAGGATGGGAAGTGGCCCAAGGCTCTGTGGGGAATGGACAGGGGAGGGCGCCAACCTCACAGGGATGCCTCGGGGAACACATCGGAGCCACACCTCTTCCTCCTAACTCTACAGGAAGCAATCTTGCAGGGAGCGGGAGCACCTGGTAGCAGGAGCCTTTTGGGAGAAGGGAAGTGAATTTGCTGTTCTCACTTTTGCAGAGCTGTGAAAAAGCCTGTCTGGCTTCTGATCCGGAGAATCTTACCTTTTTTGTCTTTTAAAGAGAAAGGCACGTAATGAAGAAGAAGGAAAAAAAAAAAAAGCTGTCATCTTCTAAACAAGAGGAACAATTATTTTTCCAGCTTTTTTCTCTTGGAAAGAAATTTACTTCCTGTTCCTAGTTCATTCCTTCCCTCTTACACGCATGCGTTCATTGAGGAGGATTCTTCCCAGATGCCCCCTTGCCCAGCCTGCTAACTGCTGGAAACCAACAAGGGCATACCAGGGCCTGACTTGGGAAGAGCTGCCAATCCATCCAGGAGGGCCTAATGAAAGCAAACATTCCGAAGGTGGGTAGCCACGGTGGAGGGCAGCCCGTAGAACACGGGCAGACCTCGCCTGCAGGAATCCGCTCCCTGGGGAGAGGGAGCAAGGAATCAAATCTCAGCTCCCTGGGGGATATCTGACACCGCCACCTGTGGCAGTATGCCACCCCCAGCCTCAGATAACACACGAACACACACAAAGAGAGCCCCAATCCCCAGCTTTCAGAGGAAGTAACATTTTCGCATTCTTGAAAGATGAAGCAGATGTTGCTCAGGGAAAGAAGGCAAGGAAGGATGATCTAAGCGGAGGGACAGGTCCACACAAAGGGATAGCGACTTGAGAACGTGTGATGCATTTAACTGACCTTCTGGAGGGCAGTTGGGTTAGAGGGGATGCAGGGGGTACCCAGGCAGAGTGATGAGAAGAGACTGAGCAGGTAGGGGCAAGTCCCACGTGGGCTTGAGAAGTGAAGGAATCACTTCAACTCTAAATCAGCTCTGATGTATTTGCAGAAAGCTAATTTTCCCTGTTTGGATAATATTAAGTATTCAGCTGCCAGAGAATGGGGTGGGGAGAACTTTCAACAATACTAAAAGAAACCCATACCTTGACAGTTTACTTTGCTATCTGATGAGCACAAAATTAATTTCCATATTAGCACGTTATGTGGAGATAAGACACAGAAATATGAATCACAAAAGACACGTAGGTCTCTTAGTAAATTTCAGAGGAATACAGTGCGTGCATTAGTCTGAAGCCAGGGAACCTAACGCGAGAGAGATTTGCAGGCAGCAGCAGTACAGAGATGGATTACCCAGAGAAATAGGTTTGGCTCCCGTGCTGATGTTTTCTTTTCCTCTGTGAATGGAGCAAGATAAGACATTTCTTACAAAATGTAACCATTTCTGGCGTGTTTTCCCCAATTCCTCACACATGTACACTCCCCAAGTGCTGCCAGGCACAGAGGCCAGCTCTCAGCAGGACAGCGGACGTTCATTATCCAGCCATGTGGGGCTCTCCAACCCAGGCCCCCATGATCCTTGTGGAGAAATTGTGCAAATCCAGGGGGACGTGCCAGTTTCCAGGCCTCTCCGGCTTGGCTCTGTGTTCTGTCAGTCCAGCTTTGAATGATGAATTGATGAATTTCCCATTCAGCCTAAGGCTCTGAGACACCATCACCATTGAGCCTAATCCTAATGCATTTTTAACTTTTTCCCCTTTTTAACCAGGCTCCAAGGAGAAAAGATTGCCTTGAAAATACTCCCTGGACAGGCTCACAGACAGCCAGAAGGATGAATGCCACTTTATTTGAAAGACTGAAGGCACTGGGGATAAAACAGTTGTTGGAAATAACCGGCATGGGCTTCAGACCCCCATGGCTGTGACCAAGGCCAGCTTGTAGCACCCTCAGTACTGCCCGTGGCCTGCCTGGCCCTCTCTGCATATAGAGGAGGATATTTAGCAGGTACATAGCATGTGAGCTGTCTTATTCTGGAAAGAATGGAGAAAGGGCCAGGACTCGGTTGGTCATGACCTTGCTGTATGACCTTGGGCAAGTCACTGAATCTTCCCTTTTCCTCCCTTGTTCAATGAGGAGGTTGAGCTACACGATCTCTCATATCCCTGTGACTGTTCATATTTATTATTTTTATTATTCTATTGACTAAAAGTCAGGTCATACTTTTGCCTTATGGTGGTCTTGGTGGTGGGCCTTCCAGATGGCCCTTTAATGAAGACCTTGTTGACCGCAGTTAAGAGTGTCATCGGGGAAAATGGCCTCCACTGCAGGGGGCTGCCTGACCAGATGGATGTCGGTGTCAAGGCTTGGACCTTTCACCTCTACTTGATACTATGCCAAAGGGTGTTCTAGCTCCACAGCGCCTCAGGCAGTTGCCAAGGTTGTCATTGGGCCTCAACTTCTCTCTCTGCCCAATCCTGCTTCAGCCCCTTCCTCCCATGAAAGTTTTATCTTAACAAACAGCCTGCATGTTACCCCCACTTCTCAGAGTTAGCTTCCTAGGGAGCCCTGCCTGACACACCCATTTCCATAGACTCATACCATTTTAAGCCTCCAACTTTTCCTTCCCCAGCCTAGTCTTCCTCCACTGCTCTTTTACAAACAAAGAAATAATGGCTCAGAGAATGACTTACCAAGTTCACTCAGTCGGCAGAACTAGGGCTGTATCTTCAGTTCTCTGAGTCTCGGCCATGTCCTCTATCCATCACACCTCACTGCATTCCTCAACCTGTCTCATTTTCCTTGCATAGTGCAGAGAGACATGTAGGCAGAGATAGATCCACTCATCCATCCATCTCCACTGCAAGGGGCGTAACAAGCAAAGGCATGATTTCATGAGTTATTCGCTGCCTCTACTTTAAATAGATAAGCCATCAGTTTTCATTTGGGGATTTTTTTTTTAACCTCTCTGCAAGACTGTATCACAAAGACACTACAAGCTCTGGATTAGGAACTAGGAAGCTTGGGTTTTCATCTCATCTCCTCACTCTCACATTGCAAAAAGGCTGCTGCTTGCTATTAGGCTGTTTCAGATGTGAAGGCTGATTGCTCTGGGCCTCCACTGAGGGTAGAGAGGGGGGTTAATCATGGAATAATAACCAGCGAGGATGGTTATGTAAGATGTTATCATTGGGTGAGCTGGGTGAAAGGTACACAGGAACTCTCTGTGTTATTTTTGCAACTTCTTGGAATCTAAAAATATTTAAAGAGAAGAAGGTTTAAAACAATAATAAAAATAACCAGTGATGGTCTCACTTATTCTAACAGAGGGTAGATGACTTTAGAAGCAGTAAAGGGAAACAGACAGGCAGGTTACATGACATATTCGGATCAGACTACCCAGTAAGTATGCTCAATGTCATTCGGTGGCATGGATGATGAAGAAGTGTGTCGCACCAGGCATGCATTTTTAAAAGACATATGCTCTGCAACCAAAACCCGTTAAGAACTGACATTCTTAAAGCCAAAGCCCTGAAAAATGTTTGCTACAGCACCTGCTTCCCTATTCAGGTTAAATCTTCCCAGGTGACTTTCACCCGTGGTTTCACCCGCAGCCAGGGCTGCCATCCGCTGGGTCTGACCAGCTCCCTCATTTCGCAGCAAAAAAAACCTGAAAGCTCAAAAGGTAAACAACTTGTCCAGATTGCCCACAGAGTGGCTGATTTAATAAAGGCAAACAATTCCAAGTTAGAAACAGACAGCTGACCAGCAGTTCATGGAGCGTCCTGTGCTGCTTCAAGAGTCCAGAGTGGGGAAGCAGCTGGGACCCTTGGCCTCAGGGGAATGGCATCTGGGACCCTGCTTCCAGCCAGCAGGCTCCAGCCACAAGCACATGAGAAGCACAGTCCTGCTGGTTATCCAGAGCAGTCTCCTGGGAAGCCGCACACTGGGAAAAGATCCTGAAAGCAGGCACTGTCCACCAATCACTCAAGAGTTGAACGTTTTTTCATTTCGAAATGAAACTGCATGTGAGGGTACTGCCAACTATAAATCAAATGTCACCTTTTAAAAAAAGGAAAGGAAAAGAAAGCAATCAATTAAATGGAGACCGTTGCCTCCTATCACAGTGTATTGCGATTAAAGGTCCGTTTCTTCTCAAGTTCTTTTCTCCTAGGAAAAGTGAATGTTTTTCTAGTTATGAGGCGAGAATGCTAACCAAAATTGTTGCCGATTCAAAATGTGTTATCTTAGTGGTGTTTAATGTCCAAGAAAAAAGCAATAAGCTCTCTTCCATGTTTCAAAGCCCAAAATTGTAAGAAGATAGTTTGAAGTTTTATGAATGGCACTGGATGTTTTGAGGGTATTTTTAATCACTTTTTAATTGAAGTATACTTTATATATAATCAAGTGTGCAAGACTGGTGAATTTGTATATATTATATACTTGGTAACCACCACCCTGACCGAGATAGAGAACATTTCCAGCACTCTAGAAGATTCCTAGAGTACATAAATTTTTAAATCACAGTTAAATATCATGCAACTTGGAGCATCCAACCTTTGTCGCCTGGGTAGCCAGCCCATCTCAGCTCTGGGAAAGTCTCCCCCGGGTAGCCCGCTGAGATGGGAGGAAAAATTTATCCTGAAGACAGGTGAGAGATGTTGAGGCTCACTTTTCCAGAATTGCCCACCTTCAACCCTGCCTTTTCAAAGCAGGCTCACATCCTGAGAATCTTTTCCTGACAAGGTAAAATAAGTCTTAAAACAAAGGAAAAGAGAATAGGCGGAGAGTGAGGATGGCAATGAATTTGAAGCTTATGGAAAACCTAGAGTTGGGGGCGTGGGAAACATAACAATGAAACCTGGGAGAGTCAACTTGTAAATTATGGCTTTCAATAAGGAATAATAATGTGTATAAGCTTGTTTTATAGACACTGAATGGTAGAATAATTGGTCTTAAGGCTGCAGAGAGATGCCTCTGGTGATTTAGATCCCTAAACTGATGTTTGCAGGGAGCTGCCTTTTTGCTCTTCTTGATTTTCTAGGCGAGTGCCAAGTTTTCAGCTTTCATTCTGTTTCTTTCCAGTGGGAAATTCCTTTCAACTCTAAAGTCAAGATTTAATAACATATGAAGCTGCCGCCAACCCAGGATTTTGGACCTGATTCACCAATCTTCTGGGACACGTTTTAAGATCCTTCTACCTAGAAGGTTTTCACTGCACGGTACCTACCCCTCTACTCTCCAAATTAGAAGCTTACTTGTATATTCAAAAATTCAAATCCTTGTTCAAAAAAGAGGTGCAATAGCTTTCCTCACCTCCTGAGAGCACAGCCTTGGGTCCTTTCCACTGTTCAGCCCAGGGTCTGATTAATTGATGAACTACACCGAGCTGTATTGAAGACAGTTTAAACGAGACAGTTTACTCCAGGGAATGGATCAAGACCTTTAGAACTGGACGGGGTGAGTACCCCACGCAGTGGCCCTTGACCAATGGGAGAAAGAAGATAATAAATAGAAGGTATCATTTCTCAGAGGATCTAATTTTCTCTTTGTAACCTGTTGGCTTATTTAGGCCCCCTTGCTCTCTGCTGCAAGTGAAAATTTTGAGGAAATAGCAACTCCCTGTGAGCTCAGGACTTCCATTTTCTCTTTCTGCAAGTTGAGGTTTGATTCAGCTGATCTCAACAAGATTGGAAGCTTGTGCGTATGCATAGCAGGGGTTCCCAATTGAACCTCAATTGAAGTCCGCCTCCTGCTGTGGAACTAGTGGGCTCTGGTTGAATTTCTATTTGCATTAAGCTGATGGTTAGAGAAGGGTTCTGGCTTCAGGAGGAAGGAAGGAAGATTTTGTGCACAGATGCCAGGAAAGAGGAAACCCACCTTGATCTAAAGGTCTACTTTTTTCCCCCCACCATTTATTTATACCTTCCTTCTTAAGGTGTTTTACTGACTACAACACATAAATATCACCTGTTTGTTGTAAATAATTCAAACAACTTACAAAAATGTAATAAATACTTTTCTTTCTTTTTATGCTTTTTAAAATGTTTTGTAGATATGGGGTCTCACTATGTTGCCCAGGCTGATCTCAGCCTCCTGGGACCAAGTGATCCTCCCACCTCAGCCTCCCAAAGTGCTAGGATTACAGGCATGAGTCATGTGCCTGGCCATAAATACTTTTTAAAATATAAAATATAATAAATTATAGTCACCATTTTAAGATAATCAACATTAATATTTTGGTGACTACTTTCACAAACATCTCTTTATTCATACAAGAACACATCTATGTAATTTTTAAGAAGTAGGATCTAATACGAATGATAATTTTCCCTGTGACCCTTTCCCTACCTCATATCAGCACTCCACAACTATCTCCATTTTCCCCAAGGAACCCATGTGTCTTAGCCAAAATGCAGAGCCTGAGACAAGGGTTTGCATTTGCATGCAGGTCATTTATTTGGAGAAGTGACCCAAGGCACAAGAGGGAGGGACTGAAACGTGTAAAACAGGGAAGGAAGGAAGGCCACTACAAGGGTACTTTACTGAACTGGCCACTGCCATGGAAACTGGGGCTCAGTCTCCCTAGGACCTTCCAAGGAGCTGTGTGTGATGAACCTCAGAATTGTCTGCCTGTGAGAAGGAAGAGAGAAGCACTTATTTATTCCCTAACTTCTATCTTCCATTGGTCAGGGATTGTCACATAGGGTATTTGTGTCCTCTTACTTCCATAGATTGTACATGAGTAAGTGAGTGCCAGACTGGTTTAGCAGTCATCTTACAGAGCAACTTCAGAGAGGTCTCCAGGCAGCAGGTGAGACATGAAGTGCTCCCAAGAGAATGTGCTGGAAAGTCATACTGGTATGATGCTGGTCGCTGCAGCAATGGCCATAGTAGAAGGTGAGCTGAAGAAGTGTAAGATATGAGGCATGAGAGGGGTTCGATACAATCAGTTACAAGGTTTTTACTGGGCGGGGAGGTCAGTAGAAATTTCTACGAGAGACACTACTGGAGAGTTATTGGAACAAGCTACAGTCGTCTTGCTGCAACTGGACCCAATACCACAGTGGATGTGCATCATTTCCTTAACCCACACACATTTGATTCCCCTCACTTTCAGCCAGACTTTCACCCTTCATCCCTGCTGAGTTGGAGCTTTGGTTCCCTTGGCCACAGTTAGGCAGTTGTGGTTACTGCCATGGCCCATTTACAGCTTCCTCTTGGCATGAAGCACCAGTGTCCTCTCATTCCAGACATGTTCTTTTCTTAACCCTACTGGGGAGTAGACACCCAACTTCTCATGGTAGTTAGACTCAATTATTCCCACCAATATTGTTTTTTATGGCCCACTGGCTCAAGGGATCTAAGATGACTAGGCAGTAGCTGTAACTTCAGGTTCAGCAGAACCCACCTGGTACAAGCATGCCTCCACCTTTTAGAGAGCCTCCAATCCAATAGAGCATAGGATTGCAGGTGTGGAAAGTATGAATTCCTCAAGTGAGTCACTGGGAGTAATGGTGAGAGTGGCTACCCCTTCTTTCATGCCTTGGTTCCAGGATCCATGTACTCTAGCCACAGGGGATGCAGACCACATACTGGCCATTGGCTCAATGCATATATTAATAACAATCCTGAAAGCTACGTGCCAAACCCACAGGGTGCCATCCCTAAGATAATACCTTAAAAGAGTCTCTCATAGGTCCTTCCATCCTTGTATTGGGCTGCCAACTTCCAGGTGATGTGCTAAATGGTAGAACCAGAGATTCCTATAGTCATGTATGCAGTAGCACACTTCATGCAATGTTGTATAGGCTCTGTGCTGATAAATCAGGCACTCTGTAGGCCCTTGGATGGCAATGCTGACAGCCAGGGATAAGAATCTCATATGCAGAGTAGGCGTTAATTCTGATAAGAACAAATTGCTGCTTCCACCAAGATTGACGGGATCTGAAAAAAATCCACCTCCCACCAGGTAGTTGGCTGGTTTCCTTGAGCAATATTTTCACATCCAGAGTTTGGCTGTGGTCTCTTTGGCTGGAAGTCTGGGCATTCATCAGTGGCAGTGGCTAGATCAGCCTTGATGAAAAGAAGTTTGTGCTGCTGGGCCCAAGTGTATAGCCTTGTTTCCGGTCACTGCAGCATTCAGGGGCCTTGTGTATAGCTTTGTTTCTGGCCACTGTGGCATTCAGGGGCTCATTGCACAAGCCCTGAGATGGCCAAGGAACAATGGGAGCTGATGCTCATATGAAGGGAACTCCTCTGTAGTAGAAGCCCTCTGGTGAGCATGAACATTACACTCAAATATCCTTATATGCTATACTCACTCTCATAGGCCCTCCCAAATGCCTCATCTGCTAACTTCTTGACACATCTCTCAGTCTCGTTCCTCTCATGCCCGGACACCCAGAAAACCACTTACCACTGCCAGGAGTCAATGTGTAGCCATACTTAGGGCCATCTCTGCTTCCGTACAAATTAAGAGTCACCGTACTGCTTGCAGCTCTTCCCATAATGAGGAATTCTCTTCTTACTGTTCTACAGGGCACCCCTGAGTGGGGCTACAGTACAGAGAGGTTCATTTTCAGTTAGCACTGGAATATTGAGTTTATCCCTCAGTGAACTACCCACAGGCATCCTTATCCATTGTGGATACTTCTAGCACCCTGTTAGGTCTTCTGACCTAAGTGGCAGCAAAACTTGTCCCAGAGCCTAGAACTGCTGCAGAGCCTTCCCAAAACTGATGGGATTCTGAGTCACCCAACACAAGGGTTAGAGCAATATTCCCAAATGTGTTCAGTGCAACCTCCCAAATTGAAAGAGCCACACCAAATACAGTGTCTCCCAGTAACAGGAGGTGTAAGAAGCAATGAATTCTTCTTTACCTTGGAGAGACTGTTCCTCACATGCCCTAGACCTTTGGGTCACTTCACTGATGCATTGGGCACCAGGAGTTGTTACCAACTCACCACCACAAACAGAGTTCTTCCCACTGTTTGGACAGTGAATGAAGCAGTTCCACCATAACATCTTGAGGTTCTGCCTCCTATGGTCACTTCTGGAGCCAAGTATATTAGCCTAGATTCTCCCCAGAAGTCAGAGCCTGAGACCAGGGCTTGCAGGCAGGGAATTTCTTTTGGGAAATAATCTTAGAGAACAAGAGTGGAGAACTGGGAAGAGAGACCTAAGAATGTAAGAAAAACTAACTCTTAAATTATTGAGCTTACCACTACAGGGGGTAACTAGGGCTAATCCTACTTGGGATAATATATTCATTTCCTGGGGGTGCTGTAATGGATCACCACAAACTTAGTGGCTTAAAACAATAATAACTTTTTCTCCCACAGTTCTGGAGGCTAGACAGCTGAAATCAAGGTGTCAGGAGGGCCACACTCCCACTAAAGGATCTAGAAAGGAATCCTTCTCTGCCTCTTCCAGCTCCTGGTAGCTGTCAACATTCCTTGGTTTGTGTCTACATCTCTCTCTGCTCCATCTTCACATCAGCTTCTCTTCTCTGTGTCTTGTCTTCTCCTCTTCTATCTCAAATTTCCCCCGTCTCTCTCTTAAAAAAACACTTGTCAACCTGCCTTTCAAGAAATGTGAAAGAAGTTCTTTAGAAAGAAAAAAAATAACATAGGTTAGAAACTTGGATCTACAAACAAAGGAGGAGCATCAAAGAAGGAATAAATGAAGGTAAAATAAAAACTGGGTTTTTATTCTCAGTTTATTTAACAGGTAACAGTTTGTTCAAAATAATATCAATTATCAGCAATGTATTTGATTATGCATGGTTATGTGTAAGTAAAATGGGTGACAACAATTGCTGCAAGGGATGGCTGGGAGGAATTCAAATTATTTTATTATAAAATACTCACACTACCTGTGAAGTTGTATACTGTTATTTGAAAGAGGGCTTCAATTAGTTGTAAATAATGCATATTGCAAACTTTGGGCAGCCACTAAACAATGTTTTAAAAAATAAGTATAACTGATATGCTAAGAAAGGAGAGACAATAGAATCACATAAAATGCTCAATTACAACCAAAAGCAGGAAAAGAATGAAAGACAAAAGTAGAAACAAAGAACAAGGGCAATAAATAGAAAACAGTAACAAATATGGTAAATATTAATCCAAATATATCAACAATCACTTAGAACATCAATGGTCTAAATGTACAAATTAAGACAGAGATTGTAAGAGGAGGCCAGGCACAGTAGCTCATGCCTGTAATCCCAGCACTTTGGGAGGCCAAGACAGGTGGATTTCTTGAGCCTAGGAGTTCAAGACCAGCCTGGGAAGCACACAGAGACCCCATGCCTACAAACTTTTTAAAGTAAGTGGGCACAGTGGCATATGTCTGTGGTCCCAGCTACTCAGGAGGCTGAAGTGGAAGGATCACCTGAGCCTGAAATGTTGAGGCTTCAGTGAGCCATGGTCACACCACTGCACTCCAGCCTGGGTGACAGGGTGAGGTCCTGTCTCAAAATACACACACACACACACACACACACGAGAGAGAGAGAGAGAGAGAGAGAGAGAGAGAAAGATTGTCAGAGTAGATGAAAAAACAAGGCCCTACTATATATTTTTTACAAAAAAAACTCATTTTAAATGTAAAGCTACATATTAGTCCGTTCTCACACTGCTATAAAGAACTACCTGAGACTGAGTAGTTTATGAAGACAAGAGGTTTAGCTGACTCACAGTTCCACAAGCTGTACAGGGGGCATAACTGAAGAGGCCTCAGGAAATCTACAATCACGGCAGAAGGGGAAGCAAGCACATGTAACCACGGTGGAGCAGGAGAGAAAGTGAGGGAAGGGGGAAGTGCTACATACGTTCAAACAACCAGATCTCATGAGAACTCACTATCACAAGAACAGCAAGGGGAAAACCTGCCCCGATGATCCAATCACTTCCTACCACGTCCCTACCTCAACATTGGGGATTATAATTTAACATGAAATTTGGGTGGGGCCACAGAGCCCAACTGCATCATTCCACCTTTGGCCCCTCCCAAATCTTGTGTCCTTCTCACATTTCAAACATAATCATGCCTTTTCAACAGTCCCCTAGAGTCTTAACTCATTCCTGCATTAACTCCAAAGTTCAAGTCCAAAGTCTCATTTGAGACAAGGCAAGTCCTTTGTGCCTATGAGCCTGTAAAGTCAAAAACAAATTAGTTACTTCCAAGATACAATGAGGGTAGAGGTATTGGGTAAATACAGGATGCAGGCATTGGTAAATACTTCCTTTCCAAAAGAGAGAAATCCACCTAAACAAAGGGTCTACAGGCCCCATGCAAATCTGAAACCCAGCAAGGCAGTCATTAAATCTTAAAGCTCCAAAATAATCTCCTTTGACTCCATGTCTCACATCCAGGCTGCACTGATACAAGGGATGGGCTCCCAAGGACTTGGGCAGCTCTGCCCCTGTAGCTCTGCAAGGTACAACCCCCGCAGCTTCTTTCGCAGGCTGGTGTTGAGTGCGTGAGGCTTTTTCAGGTGTGTGGTGTAAGTTGTCAGTGTATCCACTCTTCTGGAATCTGGAGGATGGTGGCCCTCTTCTCACAGGTCTATTAGGCAGTGTCCCAGTGAGTACTCTGTGTGGGGGCTCCAACCCTACATTTCCCCTCTGTACTGCTCTAGTAGAGGTTCTCCATGAGGCCTCTACCCCTGCAGAAGACTTCTGCCTGGATATTCGGGTGTTTCCATACATTCTTCGAAATCTAGGTGAAGTCTCCCAAGCCTCAACTATTGCTTTCTGTGCACCCACAGACCCAATACCATGTGGAAGTCACTGAGGATTGGGACTTACACCCTCTGAAGTAGCAGCCCAAGCTGTACCTTGGCCCCTTTTAGCCACAACTGGAGCTGCAGCAGCTGGGACACAGGGTGCCATGTCTTGAGGTTGCACGGAGCAGTGGGGCCTTCAGCCTGGCCCACAAAACCATTTTTCCTTCCTGGGCCTCCAAGCCTGTGATGGGAGGAGCTGCTGTGAAGGTCTCTGAAATGCCTTGGAGGCATTTTCACCACTATCTTAGCTATTAACATTTGGCTCTCCTTTACTTATGCAAATTTTTGCAGACTTGAATTCCTCCCCAGAAAATGGGTTTTTCTTTTCTACCACATGGTCAGCTGCAAATTCTCCAAACTTTTACTCTCTGCTACCCTTTTAAATGTAAGTTCTAGTTTCAGTTCATTCCTTTGTTTATGCAAATAAGAATAGGCTTTTAGAAGGAGCCAGACCACATCCTGAATGCTTTGCTGTTTAGAAATTTCTTCTACCAGATACCCTGACTCATCTCTCTCAAGTTCAAAGTTCCACAGATCTCTAGAGCAGAGGCCACAATGCTCTCAGTCGCTTTGCTAAAGCATAGCAAGAGTGACCTTTACTCCAGTTCCCAATAAGTTCTTCCTCTCCATCTGAGACAACCTCAGCCTGAACTTCATTGTCCGTATCACTATCAGCATTTTGGTCACAACCTTTCAACAAGTCTCTAGGAAGCTCCAAACCTTCCCTCATCTTCCTGACTTCTTCTGAGCCTTCTAAACTGTTCTAAGCTCTGCCCATCACCCAGTTCCAAAGTCACTTCCACATTTTCAAGTATGTTTATAGCAATGGCCCACTTCTCTGGTACCAATTTCTGTGTTAGTCTGTTCTCACACTGCTATAAATAACTATCTGAGACAGTAGTGTATGAAGAAAAGAGGTTAACTAACCCACAGTTCCACAGGCTGAACAGTATGCATGGCTGGGAGGCCTCAGGAAACTTACAATCATGGCAGAAGGGGAAGGGGAAGCAAACACGTCTTACCATGGTGGAGCAGGAGAGAGAGTGAGGGAAGGGGGAAGTGCTACATACATTCAAACAACTAGATCTCATGATAACTCACTCACTACCATGAGAATAACAAGGGGGAAATCCGCCCCTTGACCCAATCACCTCCCACCAGGTCCCTCCCTCAACATTGGGGATTGAAATTCACCATGAGATTTGGGTGGGGACACAGAGCCAAACCATTTCAGCTACATATAGATTAAAAGTAAATGGATGGACATGCTAACATAAATCAAAAGTAAATGGATGGACATGCTAACATAAATCAAAAGTAAGCAAAAAAGCATTAGTAACTATATTAATTTCAGACAAAGTAGTCTTCAAAGCAAGGAAAGTTATCAGAGATAAAGAGAGGCACTACATAGGATAAAGGGGTCAGTTCTCCAAGGAGACATAACAATCCTTAATATGTATGTACCTAACAACAAAGCATAAAAATATATGAACCTAAAACTGATCCACTACAAGGAGAAATAAATGAATCCATTATTATAGGTGGAGACTTCGACACCCCTCTATCAGAAATGGATCAATCCAGCAGGCAGAAAATCAGGCAAAACATAGTTGAACTCAACAAAACTATCACTCAACTGAATGTAATCAACATCTACAGACATTTCATCCAACAACAGCAGAATATACATTTTACTCAAGCTCATATGAAACATCCACCAAAATAGACAACATCCTGGATCGTCAAACGTACTTCAACAGATTTAAAAGAATAGAAATCATGCAATGTCTGCTCTCAGACAACAATGGAATTAAACTAAAAGTTAACAACAAAGAACTGGGCAATCACAAATGACATGGAGATTAAACAAGATACATCTTGTTTAATAACACATGGGTCAAGAAGTAAATCTCAAGAGAAGTTTTAAAATATTTATAACAAAATCAAAATGAATATACAAAATGTGTGGGATGCAATAAAAGCAGTGTTTACAGAGAAATTTGTAGCATTGAATACAGATATTAAAATGGAAAAAATATCTAAAATCAATAGTCTCATCTTTTATTAGGAAACTAGAAAAAGAAGAACATATTAACTCAAAAGTAGTCAGAAGAAAAGAAATGACAAAAATTAGAGCAAAAATCAATGAAGTGGAAAACAGAAAATCAGTAGAGAAAATCTATGAAGCAAAAACTTGGTTCTTTGAAAAGGCAGATAAAATTAGTAAGTCTCTAGCCAGGCTAACTAAGAAAAAAGAGAGGACACAAGTTATTTATATCAGAAACGAAATAAGAGACATTGTTACAGATACCATTGACATTGAAAGATATTGAACAATACTATGAATAACTGTATGCCCAAAAATTTGACAACCAGATGAAATAGACTAATTCCTTGAAAGATACAATCTGCCAAGACTCACAGAAGAGATAGAATAGGCCCATATCTATTAAAGAAATTCAATCAATAATTAATAACCTTCCAAAACAGAAAGCATGAGACCCAGAGAGGTTCACTGTTGAATTCTATCAAACGCTTAAGGAAGAAATTATACCAATTCTCTTCAATCTCTTTCAGCAGATAGAAGTAGAGGGAATCCTTGCTAACTCATTCTATGAGGCCAGCATCCCCCTAATACCAAAACCAGACAAAAGCATTAAAGAAACCCACAGGTATTTCTCATCAACATAGATGGAAAATCCTCAACAAAATATTACTAGATCAAATCCAACAATATGTAAAAAATTATACATCATGACCAGTAGAATTTATCCTGGGTATGCAAAGCTGTTTTAACATTTGAAAAACAATTAATATAATACATCACATCAGCAAGATAAAGAAGAACAAAAAACATGTTTTTATCAATAGATGCAGATAAAGAATGTGACAAATCCAACATCCCTTCATGATTAAAAAAAAAAAAACTTGATAAACTAGGAATAGTTTGAGAGGAACTGTCTCAACTTGATAAAGAGTATCTACAAAAAACCAACTGCTAAAATCCTACTTAATGGTGAGAAACTATAAGCTTTCCTGATAAAAGCAAGAACAAGGCAAGCATGTCTCCCCTTATCACTCCTTTCAGTATTGTACCGGAAGTCTTAACTAATGCAATCAGACAAGAAAAGGAAATAAGAGGTTTAGTGATGGAGAAGGAAGAAATAAAACTTTCACAGATGATATAATTCTCTATACAGAAAATCTGATAGAATTGACAAACATCTCCTGGAACTAATGGTTAATTATAGCAAGGTTGCAAGATACAAGGTTAATATACAAAAATCCATTTTTTCTATATACCAGCAATTAGCAAGTAAAATTTGAAATTAAAAGCACAATGGCATTTACATTAACAGTCCAAAAAATGAAATACTTGGGTATAAATCTAACAAAGCATATACAAAACCTATATGAGGAAAACCACAGAAACCAAAGAACTAAATAAATGGAAAGATGTTCCACACTCATAGATAGCAAGACTCAATATTGTTAACGTGTTATTTTTTCTCAACATGGTCTATACATTCAATGCAATGCCTATCAAAATCCCAGTAAATTATTTTGTGAATATCAACAGATCTAAAGTTTATATAGAGAGGCAAAAGATCCAGAATCTCTAACACAATAGGAGAAGAACAAAGTTAGAGGACTCATGCTATATAACTTCAAAAGTTATGACAAAGCTCCAGCAATCAAGACAGTTTGGCATTAGAGAAAGGATAGACAAATAGATCAATGGAACAGAATAGGGAGCCTGGAAATAGGCTCACATAAAAATAGTCAACTGATCTTTGACCAAGGAACAAGGGAAATAGGATAAGAAAAGATGAAGCCAGGCACAGTGGCTCATGCCTGTAATCCCAACATTTTGGGAGGCTAGAGTAGAAGGATCACTTAAGCCCAGAAGTTTGGGACCAGGCTGGGCAACATAGGGAAACTTCTTCTCTACAAAAATTAGCCAGGTGTGGTGGTGTGCGCCTGTGGCCCCAGCTACTTGGGAGGCTGAGGTGGGAGGATCGCTTGAGCCTGGGAGGTTGAGGCTGCAGTGAGCTATGACAGTGCCACTGCACTCCAGCCTGGGTGACAGAGTGAGACCCTGCCTCAAAAGTAAAATTAAATAAATAAATAAATACATAAATAAATAAATAAAATATGATATTTTTAACAAATGGTGTTGGAGCAACTGGATATCTACATGCAAAAAGTAGGCACAGATTTTAGACTCTTCACAAAAATTTACCCAAAATGGATCACAGACCTAACTGTATAACTATATGTAAAAACTATAAAACTCCTAAAAGGGCATATAGGAGAAATTCAAGATGACCTTAGGTTTGGCAGTGACATTTTAGATATGATATCAAAGTCATGATTCATGTTAGAAATAATTGATAAGTTAGACTTCCCTAAAATTAAAAACTTCTGTTCTTTGGAAGACACTGTCAAGAGAATGAAAAGACAAGTCATAAACAGGAAGAAATATTTGCAAAAGACATATCTAATAAATAACAGTTATCCACAATATACAAAAAACTCTGAAACCTCATCAATGTGAAAACCAACAACCAGATTAAAAAATGGGTCAGAGACCTTAATAGGTTTCTTAATAGGTGTCTTAATAGACACCTCACCAAAGAAGCTATGTATAGATGGCAAATAGACATATGCAAAGATGTTACATATCACGTGTCATCAGGGAATTGCCGATTAAAACAATATGAGATGCCACTACTAGATGTGTAGTGGCACTAGTAGGTGTAGATGCCACCACACTTACTACAATGTCTAAAATCAAGAACACCAACAATAGCAAATGCTGGCAAGGATATGGAGCAACAGGAATTATTATTCATTGCTGGTGGAAATACAAAATGGTATAGCCACTTTGGAAGACAGTTTGGCAGTTTCTTACAAAACTAAATATACTCTTATCATATGAGCCAGTAATTATGCTGCTTGGTATTAACCCAGAGAAGTTGAAAACTTACGTCCACACAAAAACCTGGACACAGATGCTTACAACAGCTTTATTCATAATTGCCAAAACTTAGAAGTATCCAGGATGTCCTTCTGTAAGTGAATCAATACTTAAACTCTAGTACATCTGGGCAATGGAATATCACTCAGCACTGAAAAGAAATGAGCTATAAAGCCATGAAAAGACACGGGGGAAACCAAATGCATGTTATTAAGTGAAAGAAGGCAATCTGAAAAGGTTATGTACCATAGGATTCCAGCTATATGATGTTCTGGAAAAGGCAATGCAGCGGACACAGTAAAAAGATCAGGGGAGGGAGGAATGAATAGGCACAGCACAGAAGCTTGTTGGAGCAGTGAAATCACACACATCTCATTACATATTTGTAAAAATTCATGGAATATGAACACCAAGAGTGAACCCTAATGAAAACCCTGGACTTGGGCTAAGAATGATGTGTCAATGTAGGTTCACCAAATTTTCCAAAGTACCACTCTGATGGAAGTGTGTTGCTAATGGGGGAGACTGTGCATGTGTGAAGGTAGGGGGTATTTTGGATATCTCTGTACTTTCTTCTCAATTTTACTGTGACTCTAAAACTGCTCCAAAATAATAGCCTTTAAAAATAGACACCTGTCATTGGATTTAGAGCCCAACTGGATAATCCAGGATAATCTCATTTCAAAATCCTGAATTTAATCACATCTGCAAAGACCCTTTTTCCAAAAGTAATAACATTTGTATGTTCTAGAGATTTAACATAGATCCCTTTGGGGAGACTTTTTTTTGGTCTAGCACAGACACTTGAGGAGTTTTATGAAATACACCTAAAAATTGCCCACTTGAGGGAAGGAAGAGGCAAGAGTTAATCCACCAGTTCCCAAGCCCCATTGTTCAATGCTTCCCACACGAGTTTTTCTCATCTTGAGCTCCCAGGTTGGTATGCATGTGTGAATGCCCATGGGACCCAGCAGGCTTCCACACAGTGGCATCAGAAATCTTACGTGAAAGTGGGCAATGCAGCTGAGAGGTGGTACTGTCAACTTACCTCCCTGAAGCTGGTAGCTGCAGCAAAGCTTGGCATAAGAGAGTGAAGCACAGGCAACAACAGAAAAAATAGATACATTTGCATTAGTCCATTCTTGCATTGGTATAAGGAACTACCTGAGACTGGGTAATTTATGAAGAAAGGAGGTTTAATTGACTCACAGTTCTGCAGGTTGTACGGGAAGCATGGTTGGGGAGGCCTCAGGAAACTTACCATCTTGGAAGAAGGCAAAGGGGAAGCAGGCACATATTCACAGAGTGAAGCAGGAGAGAGCAAGCTAAGGGAGAAATGCCACGCACTTTTAAACAACCATATCTTGGGAGAACTCTATCACGAGACAGCGCTAGGGTGCTAATGGTGCTAAACCATTACCAACCACCCCCATCATCCAATCACCTCCCACCAGGCCCCACCTCCAACACTGGGGATTACAATTCAACATGAAATTTGGGTGGGGACACAGAGCCAAATGATAACAACATTAGAGTACATCAAAATGTAAAACCTCTGTTCATCAAGGGACACAACAGAATGAAGAGACATCCTACAGAATGAAAAAATGTATTTTCAAATCACATATCTGATAAATGGTTAATATCCAGAATACTATATAAAGAATATGCATTAGTTTGCTAAGGTTGCCATTATAAAGAACCACAGTGACTCAAATAACAGGAATGTATTTTCTGCCAGTGCTGGAGGCTAGAAGTCTGAGATTAAGGTGTTGACAGGATTGATTTTGTTAGAGGTCTCTCTCCTTGCCTCATGGATGGCCACCTTCTCCCTAGATCTTCACATAGTCTTTGTTCTGTGTCAGTCTATGTTCTAGTATCTTCTTCTTATAAAGACAACAGTGCCCACCCTAACGGCCTCATTTTAATTTAAGTACCTCTTTAAAGGTCCTATCTATAAATGTAGTCACATACTGAGGTACTAGGGGTAAGGACATCAACATATGAATTTGGAGGAGACACAATTTAACCCATAACAGAAGTCCTGCAACTCACCACCAACAAAACACACAAACACAGAGATAGGCACATGTGTACACACACACATGAATGAAAAATGGGCAAAGGACCTCTGGGGGCAGGGCATAGCTAAACAAAAGGCAGCAGAAACTTCTGCAGATTTAAACATCCCTGTCTGACAGTTTTGAAAAGAGTAGTGGTTCTCCAGCACAGAGTTTGAGATCTGAGAATGGACAGACTGCCTCCTCAAGTGGGTCCCTGATCCCCAAGTAGCCTAAATGGGAGGCACTTCCCAGTAGGGGTCAACTGACACCTCATATGGCTGGGTGCCCCTCAGAGACAAAGCTTTCAGAGGAAGGATCAGGCAGCAACATTTGCCGTTCTGCAATATTTGCTGTTCTACAGCCTCCACTGGTGATCCCCAGGCAAATAGGATCTGGAGTGGACCTCCAGAAAACTCCAACAGACCTGCGGCTGAAAGTCCTGACTGTTAGAAGGAAAACTAACAAACAGAAAGGACATCAACATGAAACCCCATCTGTACGTCACCATCATCAAAGATCAAAGGTAGATAAAACCACAAAGATGGGGAGAAACTAGAGCAGAAGAGCTGAAAATTCTAAAACTTAGAGTGCCTCTTCTCCTCCAAAGGAACACAGCTCCTCGCCAGCAACAGAACAAAGCTGGATGCAGAATGACTTTGATGAGTTGACAGAAGAAGGCTTCAGACAATCAGTAATAACAAACTTCTCCAAGCTAAAGGAGGATGTTTGAACCCATCGCAAAGAAGCTAAAAACTTTGAAAAAAGATTAGATGAATAGCTAACTAGAATAAACAGCACAGAGAAGACTTTAAATGACCTGATGGAGCTGGAAACCATGGCACAAGAACTACGTGATGCATTCACAAACTTCAGTAGCCAATTCGATCAAGTGAAAGAAAGGGTATCAGTGACTGAAGATCAAATCAATGAAATGAAGCGAGAAGAGAAGTTTAGAGAAAAAAGAGTAAACAGAAGCTAACGAAGCCTCCAAGAAATATGGGACTATGTGAAAAAACCAAATCTAGGTCTGACCGGTGTGCCTGAAAGTGATGGGGAGAATGGAACCAAGTTGGAAAACACTCTGCAGGATATTATCCAGGAGAACTTCCCCAATCTAGCAAGGCAAGCCAACATTCAAACTCAGGAAATACAGAGAACGCCACAAAGATACTCCTCAAGAAGAGCAACTCCAAGACCATAATTGTCAGATTCACCAAAGTTGAAATGAAGGAAAAAAAGTTAAGGGCAGCCAGAGAGAAAGGTCGGGTTACCCACAAAGGGAAGCCCATCACACTAATGGCAGATCTCTCAGCAGAAACTCTCCAAGCCAGAAGCGAGTGGGGGCTGATATTCAACATTCTTAAAGAAAAAAATTTTCAACCTAGAATTTCATATCCAGCCAAACTAAACTTCATAAGTGAAGGAGAAATAAAATCCTTTACAGACAAGCAAATGCTGAGAGATTTTGTCACCACCAGGCCTTCTTTACAAGAGCTCCTGAAGGAAGCATTAAACATGGAAAGGAATAACCAGTATCAGCCACTGCAAAAACATGTCAAATTGTAAAGACCATCGATGCTAGGAAGAAACTGCATCAACTAACGAGCAAAATAACCAGGTAACATCATATTGACAGGATCAAATTCACATATAACAAAACTAACCTTAAATGTAAATGGGCTAAATGCCCCCACTGAAAAGACAAAGATTGGCAAATTGGATAAAGGTCAAGACCCATCAATTTGCTGCATTCAGGAGACCCATCTCACCTGCAGAGACACACATAGGCTCAAAATAAAGGGATTGAGGAAGATCTACCAAGCAAATGGAAAACAAAAAAAAGCAGGGGTTGCAATCCTAGTCTCTTATAAAATAGACTTTAAACCAACAAATATTAAGAGAGACAAAGAAGGCCATTACATAATGGTAAAGGGATCAATTCAACAAGAAGAGCTAACTATCCTAAATATATATATGCCCAATACAGGAGCACCCAGATTCATAAAGCAAGTCCTTTGAGACTTACAAAGAGACTTAGACTCCCACACAATAATAATGGGAGATTTTAACACTCCACTGTCAACATTAGACAGATCAACAAGACAGAAAGTTAATCAGGATATCCAGGAATTGAACTCAAGTCTGCACCAACTGACCTAATAGACATCTACAGAACTCTCCATCCCAAATCAACAGACTCTACATTCTTCTCAGCACCACATTGCACTTTTTCCAAAATTGACCACATAGTTGGAAGTAAAGCACTCCTCAGCAAATGTGAAAGAACAGAAATTATAACAAACTGTCTCTCAGACCACAGAGCAATCAAACTGGAACTCAGGATTAAGAAACTCACTCAAAACCACTCAACTACTTGGAAGCTGAACAACCTGCTCCTGAATGACTACTGGATACATAACGAAATGAAGGCAGAAATAAAGATGTTCTTTGAAACCAATGAGAACAAAGACATAACATACCACAATCTCTGGGACACATCTAAAGCAGTGTGTAGAGAGAAATTTATAGCACTAAATGCCCACAAGAGAACTCAGGAAAGATCTAAAATTGACACCCTAACATCACAATTAAAAGAACTAGAGAAGCAAGAGCAAACACATTCAAAAGCTAGCAGAAGGCAAGAAATAACTAAGATCAGAGCAGAACTGAAGGAGACAGAGACACAAAAACCCTTCAAAAAATCAATGAATCCAGAAGCTGGTTTTTTGAAAAGATCAACAAAATTGATAGACTGCTAGCAAGACTAATAAAGAAGAAAAGAGAAAAGAATCAAATAGACACAATAAAAAATGATAAAAGGGATATCACCACCAATCGCACAGAAATGCAAACTACCATCAGAGAATACTATAAACACCTCTATGCAAATAAACTAGAAAACCTAGAAGAAATGGATAAATTCCTGGACACATACACCCTCCCAAGACTAAACCAGGAAGAAGTTGAATCCCTGAATAGACCAATAACAGGCTCTGAAATTGAGGCAATAATTAATAGCCTACCAACTAAAAAAAAAAGTCCAGGACCAGATGAATTCACAGCAGAATTCTACCAGAGGTGCAAAGATGAGCTGGTACCATTCCTTCTGAAACTATTCCAAGCAATAGAAAAAGAGGGAATTCTCCCTGACTCATTTTATGAGGCCAGCATCATCCTGATACCAAAGCCTGGCAGAGACAAAACAAAACAAGATAATTTTAGACCAATATCCCTGATGAACATCGATTGCAAATATCCTCAATAAAACATTGGCAAACCGAATCCAGAGCTTATCCACCACGATCAAGTTGGCTTCATCCCTGGGATGCAAGGCTGATTCAACATATGCAAATCAATAAACGTAATCCGTCATGTAAATAGAACCAAAGACAAAAACCACATGATTATCTCAATAGATGCAGAAAAGGCCTTGACAAAATTCAACAGCCCTTCATGCTAAAAACTCTCAATAAACTAGGTATTGATGGGACATATCTCAAAATAATAAGAGCTATTTATGACAAACCCACAGCCAATATCATACTGAATGGGCAAAAACTAGAAGCATTCCCTTTGAAAACTGGCACAAGATGGGGATGTCTCTCTCACCACTCCTATTTAACATAGTGTTGGAAGTTCTGGTCAGGGCAATCAGGCAGGAGAAAGAAATAAAGGGTATTTAATTAGGAAAAGAGGAAGTCAAATAGTCCCTGTTTGCAGATGACATGATTATATATTTAGAAAACCCCATTGTCTCAGCCCAAAATCTCCTTAAGCTGATAAGCAACTTCAGCAAAGTCTCGGGATGCAAAATCAATGTGCAAAAATCACAAACATTCCTATACAGCAATAACAGACAAACAGAGAGCCAAATCATGAGTGAACTCCCATTCACAATTGCTTCAAAGAGAATAAAATACCTAGGAATCCAGCTTACAAGGGATGTGAAGGACCTCTTCAAGGAGAACTACAAACCACTGCTCAATGAAATAAGAGAGGACACAAACAAATGGAATAACATTCCATGCTCATAGACAGGAAGAATCAATATCGTGAAAATGGCCATACTGCCCAAGGTAATTTATAGAATCAATGCCATCCCCATCAAGTTACCAATGACTTTCTTCACAGAATTGGAAAAAACTACTTTAAAGTTCATATGGAACCAGAAAAGAGCCCACATTGCCAAGACAATCCTAAGCCAAAAGAACAAAGCTGGAGGCATCACGCTACCTGACTTCAAACTATACTACAAGGCTACAGTAACCAAAACACCATGGTACTGGTACCAAGATATAGACCAATGGAACAGAATAGAGCCCTCAGAAATAATACCACACATCTACAACCATCTGATCTTTGACAAACCTGACAAAAACAAGAAATGGGGAAAGGATTCCCTACTTAATAAATGGTGCTGGGAAAACTGGCTAGCCATATGTAGAAAGCTGAAACTGGGTCTCTTCCTTACTTCTTATACAAAAATTAATTCAAGATGGATTAAAGACTTAAATGTTAGACCTAAAACCATAAAAACCCTTGAAGAAAACCTAGGCAATACCATTCAGGACATGGGCATGGGCAAGGACTTCATGACTAAAACACAAAAAGCAATGGCAACAAAAGCCAAAATTGACAAATGGGATCTGATTAAACTAAAGAGCTTCTGCACAGCAAAAGAAACTACCATCAGAGTGAACAGGCAACCTACAGAATGGGAGAAAATTTTTACAATCTACCCATCTGACAAAGGGCTAATATCCAGAATCTACAAAGAACTTTAACAAATTTACAAGAAAAAATCAACCCCATCAAAAAGTTGGCAAAGGATATGAACAGACACTTCTCAAAAGAAGACATTCATACAGCCAACAGACACATGAAAAAATGCTCATCATCATTGGCCGTCAAAGAAATGCAAATCAAAACCTCAATGAGATACCATCTCACACCAGTTAGAATGGCGATCATTAAAAAGTCAGGAGAATTTTTAATCCTGCTGGAGAGGATGTGGAGAAATAGGAACACTATTGATGGGACTGTAAACTAGTTCAACCATTGTGGAAGACAGTATAGTGATTCCTCAAGGATCTAGAACTAGAAATACCATTTGACCCAGTCATCCCATTACTGGGTATATAACCTAAGGATTATAAATCATGCTGCTATAAACACACATGCACATGTGTGTTTACTGCAGCACTATTCACAATGGCAAATACTTGTAACCAACCCAAATGTCCATCAATGATAGACTGGATTAAGAAAATGTGGCACATATACACCATGGAATACTATGCAGCCATAAAAAAGGATGAGTTCATGTCCTTTGTAGGGACATGGACGAAGCTGGAAACCATCATTCTGAGCAAACTGTCACAAGGACAGAAAACCAAACACCACATGTTCTCACTCGTAGGTGGTAATTGAACAATGAGAACACTTGGACACAGGATGGGGAACAGCACACACTGGGGCCTGTCACAGGGTGGGGATAGTGGGGAGGGATAGCATTAGGAGAAATACCTAATGTTAATGACGAGCTAATGGGTGCAGTACACCAACATGGCACATGTAACAAACATGCACATTGTACACATGTACCCTAAATCTTAAAGTACAATAAAAATAAATAAATAAACAAATAGAAAGAAAAAAAGGTGGACAGATAGGAGAGGGTGAAATTGCCTTATAATAGGCCAATTAATATACTTTAAAATATAATTACAGTAATGACTCTGAAGGAGTATTATAAAGTAAAATCAATCAGTTTTTATTTTAAAAAATATTTTCTCCCTAGGATTTGAATTTGAACGATGCTCTGAGAATATCTGAGTTAGCAGGAGGGGTGAAGAAGGGAAAAGAGTAAGGGGGAGACAAGGGGAGGTGAAACTGTGTTACTAGGTATGAATGGCATGAATTTGTAATATCACTAATTTTGACCTCTAGGAAATTTTCTTGTATTAACTAGCAAATTTTGAAAGCTGGACTGACTTTAGTGAGATAAGGTAGATAACTCAAATAAGTGATAATTGCTTTAGATAAAATAATACAGATTTACTTCAGGTTTCTGTATAAATTTTTAAAAATATGTCTGGTGTGATTTCAAGTCATTCTTTATTAACTTCTTGAATCTACATTTCTATACCTAATAATATTAATAAAGAATCAGAGGTTCAGATAAAATGCTAATTGTGTACTTATTTAAATACCAGAAAGGATTTTGGAAAGTATGATAATGACATTTCATTTACATCTCCATAAATATCATCCTATTTTAAAAGCCTGCAATTCTATAATGGGTATAAAGGTACATAATTGTGATAGTCCAAAGTAAAACAGAATTTAAATATGTGTGATGGCAACTGACCAAAGCAAGTATTTTTAGTATTTTGGAAAAATATATTTTCTCTTTGCTCCCTCTCAAGCAGAGGGTTGAATTAACAGTATTTCTAATTTCATGCCACATTATCATCATTATACCACTTCCCCTTTTAAGGATATATATATATATTTATTTATTTAATGCCATTCCCTGCCCCTTCCCTCACCCTATATGTCACCATCCATAAACATTCACTCTAATGTGTTTAATGATTATTCTTTTGAGTGTATATATTTTGTACAACACATTGTTAGTCTGAGTACATATTTTTAATTTATATAAATGAAATTATGAAAGAGAAAAAAAGGTCAAAGGAATTGAATAGACATTTCTCCAAAAAAAAACTATACAAATGGCCAAAAAACACATGAAAAGATGCTCAACCTCACTAATCATTAGGGAAATGTACGTTCAAATCACAATAAAATATCACCTCAAAACCACTAGTAGAACTACTATTTTTTTAAAAACCCAGAAAATAACAAGTATCGTCAAGGATGTGGAGATACTGGAACCCCTTGTACATTGTTCCTGGGAGTGTAAAATGCTAGAGCTGCTGTGGAAAATGGTTTGGCAGTTCCTCAAAAAACGAAAAATAGAATTATTATATTATATTAATAATTATATATAATTGTATATATAATTATTATAATAATATATTATATTATATTATGTATTATTCAGCAACTTCTGGGGATAGACCCAAAAGAATTGAAAGCAGGGACAAGAAGAGATATTTGTACACCCATGTTCATAGCAGCTCTTTACAATATCCAAAAAGTGAAAGCAATTCAAGTACCACAGATGGATGAATAGATAAAATGTGACATATACATACAATGGAATATCATTCAACCTTAAAGGGAAGGAAATTCTGACCATGGTACTACACGAATGAACCTTGAGGACATGACGCTAAGTGAAAGAAGCCAGTCACAGAAAAACAAATACGATACCGTATGATTCCACTCATATAAGGAGCTGGGGTAGGCAAATTCATAGAGACAGAAAATAGAGCGGTGGTTGATGTGGGGGTTGGGAGTAAGGAGAATGAGGAGTTGGTGTTTAGTAGAGCTATCGTAATTGTCTTTCAGTTTGAGAAGATGAAAAAAGTTCTGCAGATGGGTGGTGGTGGTGGTTGCACAACAATGTACTAATCCCGCTGAACTATACACTGAAAAATGATTCAGATGGTAAATTTCACATTATGTGTATGTTACCATAATTTTTAAAAATTAACCAATTTCTAAAGTTAACTGAATAAATATGAGGCATGTTAACAACAACAACAACAACAACAACAAGAAAAGTTTAAATATCTAAAGAGTTTTCTTCTGAGCCAATATGAGTGACCATGGCCCGAGGAACAGTCTTAAGAGGTTCTGAGAAGGAGGGCCTGAGGCAATAGGGTTACAGCTTGGTTGTATACATTTTAGGGAGACAGAAGTTATAGGCAAAGACATAAATCAATACATGTAAGGTGTATATTGGTTCAGCCTGAAAGGGCAGGACATCTCAAAGCAGGCAAGGCAGGGGAGGTGGATTCGAAGATTTTCTGTTTGGCAATCAGTTGAAAGGCAGCTTTGCAGAGCCGTTTAAACTATATCAAAGAAATATATTTTGGGGTAAAATATTTTGATTTTCTTCAAGATAGCTTATCTGTCATGTGATGCTATACCAGAGTCAGGTTGAAATCTGGGATCCTACTGTCACAAAGCGTCTGTTTCGTCAGTCCTACAACCTCATGTTTTAATGTTAACGCTGGTCAGTTGTGCCTAAGCTCCAAAAAGGAAGGGGTATAATAAGGTGTGTGCAACCTCCCTTCCCATCATACCTGGGAATTCAGTTTTGCAGGCTTCCCTTGGCCCAAAAGGGGTCCATTTAGTTGGTTTGGCTTAGCATTTTGTTTTTTGGTTTATAGGCAGGACACAAAACGTGTGTGATGTCATTTTAACAACCTACATTATGTCCTTCCCTTCTATTACTTTATACTAACAAAATCATATAAAGACCATATGATGCTTGAGGCCAGGAGTTCAAGACCAGCCTGGGCAACACAGAGAGACCCCATCTCTACCAAAAATGAAAAAAATAGCTGGGCATGTTGCCACATGCCTATAGTCCCAGACACACAGGAGGCTGAGGCCAGAGGAACACCTGAACCCAAGAGTTTGAGGCTGCAGTGAACTATGATTGCAACCAGTGCATTCCAGCCTGGGCAACAGAGCAAGACACTGCCTCTTAAAGAAAAAAAGGAAGAAATAATCTCTTATGCATACACATATATTAAAATATGCAGGGTTATATTGTTGTATAAAAGGGAATTAAATTTTTAAACATTTCTACATCTTTAGTTTGCAACCCAAATCCCTCCAAGTCATCTGAAATAAATCTAATTCATTCTTTGCAATGTCTGCATATTATTCCATAGTATGGATATAACACCATTTATTCATACAATATCTTCTCAGTTGAAAATCAGTTTATTTCCAGTTTTTAAATACTAAAACTGCACACACATTGTTATGCATATTTCTGATGGCTTAGTGTTAAACTCTGTAAAGAGAGGAGTTCAAGGCTGAAGATTATAAGGATTTTCTGAGTCCAGATTCAAGCAATGATGCTTTGGGCCTTGATGATAAGATGCAAGAACTCACCATAAAACACCATGCTTCCTTGTCCTCTAAGGCCAAAGGCAGCTGAAGGTTGAAGGAATGCTGTGCCACACAGAGGGTATTCTCTCAGAAGGCACTAGCAGTAGAAGCAGGATGTGAGCAGACGTGTCCCTAAGCACAGTGGAGGCCCTTCTGGAGACTCCCAGAAATCACTGGGGGAGATGCTGCCCAGGCTTGGAGTCTCCACAATTGTTCCACCATTATTTGTGCCATCAGGTTTTTGCAGCTTGGAGACATCTGAGTTAAACAGGGAAGCTTCCCATGTTCAAGGTAATGATGCACATCTTTGCTCTGACAAATTCAAGGGATTCGTTACTATGAAAATCATCATAGGGGTTCTACATTTTGCAGGGCAAGCTAGAGAATTGCATAAGCAGCTTTATTTCTCTTCAACAGTAAGAGTAAAATAAATCTGGCAGGAGAGGACACTGGGGATATAAATGGCAAGTGTCAGAATGATAAAAGATTCCATAAAGCATGTGGTATGAATAAGAGGGAGAGAAAAGAATTTGGAGACTTTATTCACTTCCCCTCCCTCTTGCTGAATCTTAATTCTCCACTTTATTACCAGTCATTTAAAATTAAATTCCCCATGAGGGACTTCCAATGAAGGAACTCTGTCCATATAATCCTGCCCAGGGACCCACTCCACCCAAGTACATCAGTTGTCTGGGTTTATTCTTCAGCTCACAATATAGTTAAATGGCCAGGAGAAGAATGGTTAAGTGTTCATTCTGAGAACTCTGTCTGCATTATTGCTAAGTCATTTGCATAATAATTTCCACCGATCTGTATGCTGTTTCACCTGATTCCGCTCATGCATTCACACATAATTGCAATATTTTAGATATCTTTAAAACTCAGAGGGAGGAGAAAAAGACAGGGCAGAGTGAGAGAGAAAAATAACTAATTGCTGAGATGGCCACAGATTTTCCTGCCCCACCATCTGCTCTGCTGTTTTTGCTGCGTCCTTTCAATGTGAAGTTTGCACACATCCCCAGAGCTCTGTGAAGTTTGCACATAAATTTCAATCTCCCCTGCCAAGCTGTCAAGCCCAACCCCTACATCCCCCTTAAATTTGATTTCCTGTTGCCCCCTACTGTCAACTCTCCTTGGCCTCTCCCCTAAATCTCCTTGAGTTTCCTTGAGTCTAAGTTTCATACTTGCTGTCCCCCACCGATGTTGTCTTCTCTCTTCTAATTCAGCCTCCTCTTCCTTCCAGATCCAGCTCAAGCCCAAGAACGTAAACTCCCCATCGGGAGAGACTTTCTGTCTGTTCTGTTCACTGTTATATCCCCACAGTTCCTGACACATGGTAGCTGCTAAATAAATATTTGCTAAACGAATGAAAAGTTAAGCCTACTTCTGACTCTCAGCCCATTTTACCACCTGCCAACTATGGTGACATTTGTAGCTCTTATCACCTGCACTTGCATCTTTCCTCATTTACTGCCTAATCTGATCAGGCAACTGTGCCCATTTTGTTCATCTCATCTTCAGTAGATTGAAGCATCCTCTAGGATAAGGATCTCTTCCAATTCACTTTTCTTTGAGCCACCATCCACATCCACATCATTCAGTTATGCTGGCAACTGAGTACTTTAATTTTAAATTATTCAGCATCAACAGTGTGATAAATCTGTTTGTCAGTTTTCATCCTCTGCCACCCCCAAGTACAGGGGATAGTTAGTTTGAAATCTCTAATCAAGCATCCACACACCACCAGCCTTCAGCCAACATTATATCGAATCAACACTGGAGGGTTTCCCAAGAGCTTAAGGGACGCTAGAAATTATTTTTCATCACTGAAATGCATATTGATCAAGGTATGTGGATTGACTACAAATATTGTTCAAGCACTTCTGCCATTGCTTGAACAAACCATCAGCATCCTTCTCTTGGAAAACTGCAACAGCTTCCTAACTCGTTTCCCTGCCCCTCTTTCTTGTGCAGGCTTACCACACCTCAAAATTCAACCTCGTCTTCACTATGCAAAGTGATATTTATAAACATAAAGCTAATTGTTCATACACTCCCTTAAAGCTCTTCAGTGGCCTCTGCAATGCATGGCAACTGAAGAGTTCAAGGCACTGAGGATTCGTCCCTTGCATATTTCTCTAGCCTTACCTCTCAACATCTACCACCTTCACTCCCCATCCCCTCACCACACACACACACATACATACACACACCATCATTTTACTGCACGTGCACTTAGACAGTTCACACTGTCATGTAAACCAAATTTGGGAACTCAAACAAATGCAGTTTCCCACTTTATCTGCATTTGCAAATGAGAAATGGTGACTCGTGTCTGAGCCTCTATGAGACCAGGCCCCTCATCTATGAAGAAAAATAATTCTCTCACTGCTAATTTTCTCAGCAGGGATTTCAATGTATCCACTGGGGGTTATATAACTTTCGTTTCTTTTTATAACTTTTATTTTAGGTTCAGCGGTAAATGTGCAGGTTTGTTATACAGGTAAATTACATGTTATGGGGGTTTGATGTACAGACTATTTCATCACCGGGCTAATAAGCTCAGTATCCAACACATAGTTTCCTGCTCCTCTCCCTACTCCCACCCTCCATCCTCAAGTAGGCCCCACTGTCTGTTGTTCCCTTCTTTGTGTCTATGTGTTCTCAATGTTTAGCTCCCATCTCTCAGCAAGAACATGCCATATTTGATTATCTGTTCCTGCATTAGTTTGCTTAGGATCATGACTTGCATCTCCATCCATGTTGCTGAAAAGGACATGATCTCATCCTTTTTTATGGCTGCGTAATATTTCATGATGTATGTGTACCACATTTTCTTTATCCAATTCACCATTGATGGACATGTAGGTTGATTCCATGTCTTCGTTGTTGTGAATAGTGCTGCAACAGACATAACGGGTGCATGTCTCTTTATGGTAAAACAATTTATATTTTGAGGGGTGTATACCCAATATTGGGATTGTTGGGTTGAATGGTACTTCTATTGTAAGTTATATGAGAAATTGCCACACTACTTTTCAAAATACTTCCATTTCTTAAAAGTTAGAAAATAAGATGACCAGAAAAAAAGAATTATTGAGCAGAGGGAAAGGCTGACCACTGACTCTATGTATCTTTGCTTTGTTATAAAAGTCTTTTCAGTCTTGGGATACAGAATAATATACAAATCAGAAGATGAGCTCTGAACCGTGTTGTCCAGAGACACATCCTGCCTCCATCACATATTCTAGTGACTCCTTGAGCAAGTTATTTAATTCCTCAGGGACTCAATTTCTGGATTTGTTAAATGATGACAATAACAGCACTTATCTGGAATTTTATGAGAGTTAAATAAATTAATACTTGTAAAATACTTAGCATAATGCCTGGCATGAAGTGAGGACTCAGTAAAGATTTCATTATCATACTCCAATTTGTAAACCAAAGGTCACCATATTGATACCTTGATGGTATTATCATGGAAGAGGGTGATGGAGTGTGGTTGAATGAACATTGTCCCAGAGACCTAGTTTCTAGTGTCTGCTCTGCCACTCCCTAACTGTGTGGCATATGTTGAGTCTCATCCTAACTGTAGTACTTGATTTTCCCAATAAGAGTGTTGAATGAAGCGTTGTTATTCAAATTTTAGCAATAAACACTCTTTCTAATGATATATATCATATATGTGATATATAATTTATATATCATATATAAATCATATATGATCTATAATTATATGTATATGTACGTATATAATACATATATTATATATGATATATAATCATATATACACGTATGTATATGCACATATGTATATATATCTGATATATAATCATATGTGTGATATATAATTTATATTATGTATCATATGTGCAATATAAATCATATATACGATTATATATAATCGTATATATGTCTATATACACATATATAACTTTGCATAGTGAAGATTGGGTCGGACTTGGAGGTGGGGCAAGATTGCACAAGAAGGTGTAGGGGTGGTCAGGGAAATGGTTAGGAAGCTGTTGCAGTTTTCCAAGAGAGAGAAGATGATGTGCCTGAACAATATTTTTATTTTTATTTATTTTTTATTTTATTTTATTTTTTAAGTTCCAGAATACATGTGAAGGATGTGCAGGTTTGTTACATAGGTAAACATGTGCCATGGTGGTTTGCTGCACCTATTAACCCACCACCTAGGTATTAAGCCCAGCATGTATTAGCTCTTTTTCCTAATGTGCTTCCCCCTTGCCCTCCCCTGACAGGCCCCAGTGTGTGTTGTTCCTCTCCCCGTGTCCATGTGTTCTCATTGAACAATATTTTTAGGCAATCCACATACCTTGATCATTATATATAATATATAATGGTAATTCACATACCTTGATCATTGTCTATAATATATAATATACATATACTGTATAATATATGTATATATGTATATATTATATATGTATATGTGTATATAATACATATAATATTATATATGTATATATTGTATATAATATATAATGTATATGTGTTTAATATATTTAATGTATGGAATATATAATGTGTATGTGTGTGTGTGTGTATTTACTATGTGGCTAAAACTTTTGAAAGTACTTTTGAAAGGGAAAGTCATTCCTAAATTGAAAATCCTTAAAAGTCATGTAATCCAGTGATCTCACCTAGGAGCCTTAGGGTTGTCCATATCATGTGTCACTTGGGTGACAGAGCAAAACTCTGTCTCGAAGAAGAGGGGAGGGGAGGGGAGGGGAGGGGAGGGGAGGGGAGGAAGGAGGGAGGGAGGGAAGGGCATTGTAGAGTGTGCTTACACAAACCTAGATGGCATAGCCTACTAAAATACAGCATTATAATGTGGGACTACCATTGCATATGTTGTATGCAATGCAATATGTTGCATATTATGTAATATATATAATGTATATGTATATATAATTTATATATTTATATACATAATATAAATTTGTATATATGTATATGCATATATATTAGGCCCTTGGAAGGTAATTAAGATTAAATGAGTCATAGGGTGGGGGCCTGAACTGACAGGATTAGTGCCCTTATAAGAAGTGACACCGGAGAGCTGACCCTCTTCCCTCCCACACACTTACCAAGGAAAGGCCATGTGAGGATGCAGCAAGAAGGCAGCCACCTGCAAGCCAAGAAGAGCGCCCTCACCTGAAACCAAGCCCTGCTGGCCCCTTGATCTTGGACTTCCCAGCCTCCAGAACTGTGAGAAAATAAATGTCTGTTGTTTAAACCATGCACTCTGTGGTATTTTGTTATGTTGCCTGAGCAGACCAGCACAGAGATCTTTGGTTTTAAGGATGTCTCACATCCGGTTTTGGGCTGTTGAGCTGCCTAAGGAAACATTATCATCCTCTGGACAGAGACTGCATGCTGGCAATCAAAACCAGCTTTGTTCCACTCTATAACTCTCTGGAAATGTTTGAATCCACTCTGGCAATGTGTTTATTCCCTTGCAATGTGCCAACTGGAGCTTCAAAAGCCTTCTTGAGATCAAGCTTTTGAAAATGTGGCTTAGTGTATGAATGACTGTCAGCGAAGGTCACTCTCCATCCCTGCCAACTGATTCAGCCTGCATAGGCTCCTCCACTCTGCTGGGGCCAGAAGGGTAGGCAGAAGAATGTGGCTTCCAGACCAAAACAAACCACACTGAAAAATATATACTCATGCAGACACATACATAGATAGCCTTGTTATAACAATAATGTATGCTTATTGTAGAAAAATTGAAAAAAATCATTTAAGTATGAAGAAAAAAAATTTAATCACCCATAATCCCACTGCTTAGATGCACTTCCTTCCAGTCGTGTGTGTGTGTGTGTGTACAGAATTGGGATCATACCATATATATGTATGTAGATATCCTCCTTTATCATTTAACATCATTTATCACGGATGTATTGTAAAGTCATTAAGTGTTCTTCCGAAAAATACTGTTTTAGTGACATTTTCCACGTATGACCTTTACCTAAGTGCATGAATCTATTCACGTAAAAATGCCAAAGGGAAAGGGGCTGATGGTAGTTTGACTTCTTAGTGCTTTGAACTCCTTAGCAGTGATTGCCAGATACCAAGGTGGGCTACCCAGAGAAATGGTGGGATCTTTTCTTTCTCTAGAATAATCTGAGAACAAAAAAGTCCCCTCCAGTGGAGGGGGGGGCGGTGGGTGCAACTTTTTAAAAAGTTTCTCAGGCATGCCAGTCATCTGGGGTCATAACCAGTCACCTTAGGTTTTCACTCCTTCCCTCACCCTGCCATCGAGACACAGCCCTGGAAGGACGCTGACAAACAGATGCGCTTGTCTCTTTTCTGCAGGCCAGTGTCTAAAATCCTAGACTGTCAGGTCCACCTCTTTCCATCCCCTGGGGGAGGACACAGAGACCTAGAGAACGGAGGTGGGGTCTCATGAGGGGCAGCCCCGAGACAGGAACACAGGTCTAGCCCCTCATGCTTGCTCCTTTCTCTTCCTTTTATTAGAAAGAAGTTTTTTTTTCAGGCATACAAAAAAGTATAATCCAAGAAGATACTTTGTTTCCACCACTCGACTTCAGAAATAAAAATATCTCTGAACTTCTTCAGTTCCCTGTCCCATTTCTCGTCCTTCCTCCTCACCTCACCCTAAATAGTGACTACAGTCCTGAGTTTTTGGTCTTCATACCACAGAGATTTTCATATCTTTACTGCATATGCGTGCAAATAATCATATGTTTTTTAATTGAGATGGAGTTTCACTCTTGTCACCCAGACTGGAGTGCAATGGCACAATCTCAACTCACTGCAACCACCACCTCCCAAGTTCAAGTGATTTTCCTGCCTCAGCCTCCCAAGCAGCTGGGATTGCAGGTGGGCACCACCACATCTGGCTGATTTTTGTATTTTTGGTAGAGACGGGGTGTCACCATGTTGGCCAGGCTGGTCTTGAAGTCCTGACCTCAGGTGATCCACCCACCTCGGCCTCCTGAAGTTCTGGGATTACAGGCGTGAGCCACCATGCCCCAGCTGAAATCATATTTTTTTTACATTTTAAACGACATATACTTGCTTTCATATTTTGGGACCCTTTTGTAACTTTTTTGGTTTCACTCAATACTTTTAAAGAGTCGTCTACGTTTTAACATCAAGAATATTCCAGACTATGAATGTGTCACAATATATTTACCTATTCTCAGGTTTGTGAACATTTAGGACATGTTTTACCACCACAGAGGCACAGCAATGAATATTCTTGCACAAGAATATTGTACCTAATTTTTTCCTGGGCTGGGCTCACTAAGCTCAGTAGCCTGTGATCGTGAGCTATTCCCCAGATATGCATAGATTCTGGTTACAGTTCTGTAGTTACTAAATTTGTGTTATGCCATCCTGGAGAGGATGGAAAGGAAACAGCAGTAGTAGAATGAATGAGTTGGACCCAGAACAACTTGACAGGTGGAAATACATGTAGGAAAACCCCTGCTGAAAAATAGAAGAGGGAAAAAAATTCCAGAACAAACTGTGCTCCCAACTCCACCCTGTGATCAGTTCTCAAACTCCTTTCCTGGAGGAGCTGTGAGGCCTGTACGAGATACAGGGTCATAGACTCAGACATGTATTGATTGAAAAAAGGTAAAAGTCTAACTCTTTCTTTGTCTTTTTGATCATTAAATGAAAAATGCCATAGATGCTAAAATTCTTCTGAAACGTTTGACTAATTGCCTGAATTAGGAACAATTTTTTTTTATCATTGCCTCAAGTTTTCTAATAGCTATTTTTTAAGAGAATATTCTTGAAGAATTCAAGCAACACCATCAAGTAACATTTATTCATTTGAAGTTTTATCCTCTCTTTCTGTTTTTAAGATCCTCTGAAAAAGCTTAATGTTTATCCGTCCAATTTTGGCCTGCTTTAGCAAGTACTAAAATTTTTGCCCTGAGTTTTTTTTTGTTTTTTTTTTTTTTTTAAACAAAGCTGAAATTAACACTGCTCTCTTGACCCAGCTACAAAAGCTCTTCCTTTACATAATGACTTTCATCCATATGGGAAGGAAGCTTATGAGTCTATCACCAGCCACGGAAAATGAAATTCTCTAAATCTCAATGAAATAATGTCTGTCTTTGGCCTTTCTTAACCAAAAGAGTGAAGGATTTAGACACAAAGAAAACAGAGAGTTGAAATCTGGGCACCTTGCCTTTCCAGAATATGCTTGCTCCAAAGTAGGTCAGACTGTATTGCTACAAATCTTAACAATTCTTTTTAATACTTTCACTGGTTACATTTGAGGGCTTGGAGGGAGAATAATTCCTTCAATTAATTAAAGAAAAATTACCGTAGTGAAAGAAAGGCTCCAGAAGTGCCAAGGATCTCTATCACTAACCCCAGTGAGTTCATCAACATTAAAATTATTATCAAAAGGATCACTGGTAGTGACGCAATTATTGTACAATGGATGCTTCCGTGGCCTGCCATGGTTGACCGCGGACATTCATTCTCCCTCCTAGTGTCTGAGCTGACGCAGCTTCAGGAGAGGCCAAGACCAAGCTGCAAGAAGAGAAAACTGGAATGAACTCGACCTCTCTCAGATTGACATCCCTCTCCAGAGATGTCCAGGGATGGTGTTTTCAAACCCAGAATTCAGGAGAAACTTACTAGAAGGCACAGATTTTGATGGAGGTGTGTGTGGGTGATGCAAATATACTGAAAGCTTGCATATTCTAAGTCCCTGGGGGCATACTATTTCTGAATCCAAATTCTATTTTTCTTTTTTTTTTTTTTTGGCCCCTCTTATACTTCTTCCTTAACCACAAAGTGAAACAGGTGTACCTAAGAGCAACCTTGCCAGGAAGTAAACAGTACATTTTAGTCACAGAATCAAAATGTTGCCAGTTTATTTTATTTTATTTTTTTGGAGAGGCAGGGTCTCACTCTGTCGCCCACCCTGGAGTGTAGTGGCTTAATCACAACTCACTGCAGCCTCGACTTCCCAGGCTCAAGCTAAATTTTCTTTCTAATTATGTATTTGTGACTTCAAAATCTTTTAAACTCCTTTTCTAAATCATCACAAGCCAGCAAAATCTGCTGGGCTTTAAGGGATTTTTTAAACGACCTCTAGCTTATTCTCTTAGCACATCTGAGTCTCTGCAAGAAATTATCCCAGAAAGATGACTCTTCATTAAGCTATCCAGAGACAAAATTTTCCAGTGTTCCCCCAATTAACCGATCTAGGACAACACAGATACCATCAGCAAATTCTCTCTTCTGTGTGTCTGAAAGATAGAGGCCTCATTTCAGTCCTCACTGGGAGGGAAATATTGTTCTTGCATTATTATTTGTGTACCTAATGTTACTTTCTTAACCGTATTTATCAGCTATTACCAAAAATATACTGCATAAGAAGCAATCTGAAAACTGAATGGTATAACAAATGTATTGTTCTTGCTCAGGTATTTGTGTGTCGTTAGAGATGTGATAAGCTTGGGTTGACCTCAGCTAGTTTGGCATTCAAGCTGTGGGTTTAGACCAGGTCTACGCTACTTGTCTCTCATTCTCCTCAGATCAGCAGCTTCCAGGGGTCTGGTTTTCCTGTGTGGGGAGAAGAAGAAGCATAAATGAACAAGTCCAGCCCCACTGCTAGATGTAAAGCCTATGTCTGCTTCACACCCACCAACATTCCTTTGGCCAAAGCAAATCACACGGCCAAACCTAACATCAATGGAGCCAAACGATAAACCCCCCTCTGCATGGTAGAACCACAAACTCAGATGACAAGAGTGTGGGCTGAAGGGCAAGTGGCAAAAATACTGTAATCTACCACCCAAATATTTTCTATTTTAAACTAAAGCTATAGTTTATAACCATTTTTGGAACCTTAGAAGATCCCACAGAGAATCAGATAAGCTTCTGAATTTCCCCATTACTGCATATATACCCAAAGGAAAAAAAGTGATTCTAGCAAAAAGATACATGCACACGTATGTTCATCACAGCATCTTTCACAATAGCAAAGACATGGAATCAACCTAGGTACCCATCAGTGGTGGATTGGATAAAGAAAATGTGGTACATATTGACACGGTTTGGCTCTGTGAACCCATCCAAATCTCATATTGGATTGTAACCCCAGTGTTGGAGGTAGGGCCTGGTAGGAGGTAACTGCATCACAGGATGCTTGGGGTGTCGCTTTGCCAGCCAGAAACCTCTGTGGCCAGTGTCGCCTTTGCCCGAGTTTTTACTCAGGCCCACTGGGCTCGTTCCACCCCTTTGGCCTGGCATGCTGCACTCAGCTAGCACTACTGGCCCAAATCTCATGCCTGCTAAGGACAAGCCAGACACAGAACAGCAAAGGGTGTGTCAGTGAGTGAGCATGGGATCTGGCCACTAAACACAGCCAGGCATGCCGACTGCAGTGGGGTGGGCAACTCCTAGTGCCAATACTGACACTGGCTCTCTGCGAAGCTGCAGCTGGACCAGGCATACCACAAGCAGCTTCCACTGCTGGCACCAGGGAATGTGGTGGCACCTGGAGGCTTGGTGACATTAGGAACTGCAGAGCCTCAAAAAGGGTGTCACAGTCCTGGCTTGCAGACTGTCCCCAAAGGGCCACAGCTCTTCTCTCTTTCTTTCTTCTCTCCTTGTCACCCACAATGTGGCAAGCAGGAGGTGTGTTTCAGCCCTGTTTGTATTACAGCTCTTTAAGCCCCACCATTCAGCAGGTCTCAAGTTCTTGTCCGGTGTCCAGGAAGAATGAGGTGCACAGACAAGGACAGGATGAGCAACATGAAGAGGAGTTTTATTGAGAGACAAACAGCTCAAAGGAAACCTGCAGGCAGGTCATCCCGACGAATGTTCAGCTCTCAGCAGAGAGGAGACCCTGGAGTGGGTAGCTCCTCTTCACAGGCAGGTCATCCCATTGTCTCTTCAAGTCTGGCTGAGTCTGGGCTTTTATGGGCTTCAGAGAGGAGGAAGTGTGTGCTGATTGGTTCATGGACAGCCATGGGCAGGCTCAGAAAATGCATCATAAGTTCACATTCTGGTCCATCAGTCCAGCCCCCAAGCTTCAGGTTGTCTCTGGCTTGAAGGTGGGGCTTCACCCAGGACCCATCCCTTTCCACCCAGAAATCTGTCTGCTTTCTGCTGCTGCTCAGGCTGTTTGTGTTGAGGGGCACCTGCAGGCCCATGTGGAGCCTCCCTCAGCACCCTCGCAGCCTCCCTCCCATGCTTGTCAGTGCCCAAAGTCTGGAGGGGGCTGAGGCAGCAGGGGGCTGGTGTGTCAGCACTGCCCCAAGCGTGGCCACACTCAGCCAGGTTGCAACAGCACCCAGACTTCTCCTCAACTTTGCTCTGAGATCAGAGCAGGCACTGGGAGTGGGGAGAGGCCAGGCAGCACGAGCAAGAACTTCTGAGCCTGTGGGGATAAAGGGGACCTCCCAGACCCCCAAGAATGCAGAGATGCCCAGGTCTGCATCTGCAGCTGTGCCTGGGGTGCACGAGGCTCCTGCCCTGTCAACTCAAGAAGGGGCAGGGCTTCCACCTGTTCCCAGCTCCCACCGGCTTCATGGAGCATGCAGCCACAGCCCTGCCTCCCTAACTGCAGCCAGCATCATGGCAGTGGTCACTCCAGGTGGGCCACTGCTGCCATCAGTTAGATCACGGGAACAGTTTCTAATGGTTTAGCACCATCCCCCTAGTGCTATCTTGTGATAGAGTTCTCACGAGATCTGGTTGTTTAAAAGTGTGCGGCACCTCCCTGCCCGCTTCCTACTCTGGCCGTGTAAGATGGGCCTGCTTCCCCTTCATCTTTCACCATGATTGTGAGTTTCCTGAGGCCTCTTCATCCATGCTTCCTGTTCAGCCTGTGGAACTGTGAGTCAATTAAACCTCTTTTCTTTACAAATTACCCAGTCTCAGGTGTTTCTTCATTGCAGTGCAAGAACGGGCTAATAGACATATACACCATGGAATACTATGCAGCCATAAAAAGAATGAAATCATATCCTTTGCAGCAACATGGATGCAACTGGAGGCCATTATCGTAAGTGAATTAGTGCAGGAACAGAAAACCAAACACTACATGTTCTCACTCATAAATGGGTACTAAACATTGAGTGTTTATGGACATAAATATGGGAACAATAAACATTGGAGACTACTCGAAGCGGGAGAGATGGAAGGGGGTAAGGGCTGAAAAACACCTATTGGATAGGTACTATGCTCACTTTCTGGGTGGCGGGACCATTCATTCCCCAAACCTCAGCATCGCGCAATATATTCATGTAAGACACTTGCATGTTTACCCTATGAATCTGAAACAAAAGTTGAAATTATTATTATTTTTTTAAAAAGTTTCTGGCCGGGTGTGGTGGCTCATGCCTGTAATCATAACACTTTGGGAGACCAAGGCGGGTGGATCACCTGAGGTCTGGTGTTCAAGACCAGCCTGGCCAACATGGTGAAACCCCACCTCTAGTAAAAATACAAAAATTAGCTGGGCATGGTGGCAGGTGCTTATAATCCTGGCTACTCAGGAGGCTGAGGCAGGAGAATCATTTGAACCCAGAGGGGGCGGAGGTTGCAGTGAGCCGAGATGGCGCCACTTCACTCCAGCCTGGGTGAAAGAGCGAAACTCTATCCCAAAAAGAAAAAAAAAAAAAGCTTCTGGATTTCAATGTTGGCTCCTTCACTAGGTGGCTAGGTAACATTGGGCAGATTATTTATGTTTCCCAGGCCTCGGTCCCTGAGTGTGTAAAATGAGAGAAATAAGCCTGCTTTACCTGACTGCTAGGATGACTAAATGAGACAGTATAAAGAGCTTAGCATAGAGTGTTGTACATAGAAAATGGGCTCAATAAATAGTAGCTGTTAATAGCAGCTATTCAATAGACATTTGTTGGAAACTTCCTACATTTGTTTGAAAATTTCAGGAAATTTTCTAGGCTGTGATGATATAAAGATAACTAGTACACTACCCAAAACAGGTAAATGGTAAGTAGGGGTGCATGGGCAGGAGGCACCCAACCAGCCCGGAGCATCAGGAAAAGCCCCTAGCAGAGATGATATAGACAGAGTCTTAGAAATGAATGTGAATCTGCCAGAGAAGTGGGGAATTTGCCAGACACTGGGAGAGGCAGTGAGGGCATTTCAATCAGAGGAACAGCCAAATCGAATCTGGTGTGCTCAGAGGACACACTCCGTGGATACATAGTGGAGAAGAAGATAAGCTGGAGCAGTGAGAGGAGCTAGGGGACAAGTTTAGTTATCATAATTATTTTTTGCTAAGGAGTTGAATTATATCCCAAAGGCCATTAGCCAACTAATACTGTTCAAATTGGAATCAGTCATTTAATTGCATCATCTCCAAACTACATTAATGCTACACAGTCTCATTTAAACTCCTGTGACACAGAGAGGTCTGGAGTCTGTTGGAAATGAGATCTTCAGTCACAGCTGCTAAGAGGAAAACAGGAACCTTGGCTTCACTTTCGATCTCACGCAATTCAGCAAAGGTTTAATGGAACCTCTCTCTGTGCCCAGCACAAGTACTTGGCACTTGGGATAGAGGGATGGAGTGGAGTGAAAAGTGTGAATAGACACGATCTCTGCTCCTAGAAGTTCCAACATAAGGGTTGGGTTCCAGCAAAAGGCAAAGCGTGTCTCATAAAAGTGCTGTTATCTGTGACATGTGCCCTGCCTTCACCCCTCAGCCTGTCCCATCTCAGACCATGCCCTCTTTCAGGTTATATTTCCTGGACAGTAAACAGGGCTCACCTCCACTGAGCTGGATGGGCTTTTCTAGGTGCCACTCAATGCTGGTCCTCCCTCTCCTGCTTCATCCCCACGGTTTTCTTGAGGAAAGAAGACAGGGTCAGCAGAGGGTGGAAGGTTGAGAGTAAAGGGAGACTTGGACTCACTGTTCCTCGCCTTTCCTGCAGAGGAACCATTAAACAGCTTGGGAAGCCCAATTCTGTATCTCACGGGCACTGAAGAAAGGGATTTTAAAAAGCCAATTCTAGGCATTAATTAGTATGAGTTTCTGCTACATTTTTTTAAGTTGTACTTGTCACACCATTCAGTGGTCATTATCCCTTTTTAATGAATCCACAAGGTTAGTTTTATGATTGGCAAGAAATTCAGAGTTTCAGGAGAGACTCTGTATGTTAGAGAGCCCCTCAGGCCAAGGTCGTTCTTTCTAACAAGTGGATAAGCAGCCCCCTTTCTAGGGTGCTCCAGCCTCATGGGGACCCCCCATGGGCCAGCATCCTTCACCTGGATGCTACTTCTCCAGATGCTTCCAACCTTCAGGCCCCAGTCCGCTCTGCTTCCATCCGAGGTCACCAAGTCCTTTCACACCATGATAGACTCCAATGCTGAATGCCTGGACCTCTAAGCAAGTGCTCCTCTCAGTTCCCCTTGTGAGTGTTGGGTGCCACCTCATCTTTCCCCAACACATTAGAAGCCAAAGGTCAGAGACGCCTTTTCAGATTTTCCTGCTGCCCTAGCTCAGAGCCAGTGGTTGGGATCCACCTTCGCTTGATAAAGATGATTTTTGAGCCAACCCCCAGCAGGAAGGTTCTGTAGGCAGGCGCTGCCCTGTTGCGGGTCAAGCAGGACCCAATTTTCTATTTCGATTCATTTCTTGTTGCAGCTGTGACCACACACCACAAATGTGGTCGCTGAAAACCCCCCAGAGATTGATTATCTCACCCTTCTGAAGGTCGGAAGGTTGGCACAGGTCTCACTGGGCTAATACCAAGGTGTCAATAGGCTGCATTTCTTCTGGAGGCTGTAAGGGAGAACCCTTCTTCTTGCCTTTTCCAGCTTCTACAGGCTTCCTGCATGTCGTGGCCTCAACCTCTTCCATCTTCAAGCCAGCAGTGGGTGGTCGAGGCTTTCTCACAAGGCAGCACTCTGGCACCGACACTTCTCCCTTCCTCTGCCACATTTAACGACCCTGTGATCACGTTGAGACTGCCAGGATAATCCAGGACCACCTCCTTTTCTTCAGGTTAGCTCATTAACAATCTCATTCCATCTGCTCCCTTCATTTTTCCTTCCATGTAACATAGCATATTCACTGGCTCCTGGGACCAGGATGGCGATGCATGTGCAGGCCATGATTGTGTTTACCACAGTGATCAAGGTGAAGGAGACATGCAAAAACAAACAAAAACAAACAAAAACCCATTTCCCCAGCTTGTTTAGTGGGACAGACACAACCAGAGAGACCCCCACTAGGCGGAATGATCCCAAACAGGAAGGGAAAAGGATTTACTGTTATAGAAACATTTCATTTCCTCCACTTCTTTTATCTTCCCAGGATTTGAAGTTGCCAGAAAGGTGGGAGTCTTTCCTTTGTTTATGGCTGTGACTTTGACACGTGAATGACAGGCGACTTTGCTAGCCTTGAAAGAGCGGGGAGGCCCAAGGAGACAGCTTGCCTTTCTCCCATCTGCCACGGGCCTATCGGAGCCATCATTTCACCTCGCTCTGCGGAGGTTTTACGTATTCCACGAGGATGAGGCCATCTGCTTCCCTATCTGTAATTAGTTGCACACTTGTGCTTCTGCTGCTATTGTACTATGTTATTATGTTCGGGTTTTTAAAAGTATGATGTGCACCACCCTTGCTTGAATCAAGACTCCCTCAGAGAACGGTGCATGCTTTACAGTGCCTGAGAGAGGGTGTCCGACGGTGAAGGAAGCTCTGGCGGACGTTCTGAACCCTCGCGCAGCAGTCAGGCTGCAGTCTTACTCTTACCTCCTAGGAAGACGCAGTCACAGTCAACAGGGAAACATCTTGCCATCAATTCTGAAAGCCTCGTGCGTGCTGCTTGGCTTTGCATTTCAGGAGACTATGGAAGGCCAGCTGGTTGTCCAGAGCAGGAGATAGGGACCAGAAGGGGAAGATGGGATCCTGAGTCTGAGTCATTCTCACCATTCTGTCCTCAAAGAGAAAAAACTGGTGGTGGGCACCAAGCAGAGGCATAAACAGGTCCTAACATTAAGGGCAGGGAGAAGAGAGGGGATGAGGATGTAGCAGCATGGGAAAATAGTTGGTAAGAGAATCGTTGATGGAAGACTGAACAGCTTTAAAAGTTAGATTTTAAAAAAGAGCAGCAACTCCTTTTGTCCTCCTTGTCTGGTGTTACTTGGCCTTGTCAAGATTTTTTCATCATGGTCCTGTCAACAAATTATCTGGTAGGAAAAAAAAAATAATGAAAAAGTTTTCCTTTTAGAGAATGTGCTCACAGAAAGCAACTCTTCCCCCAAGGACTTGCCCTAGTCCCATCTCTGCATCTGGGGCCTGGAGGGACAGAGCGAGTCAGAGCATGTGGCTTGGTGGTCTTCAAGAGGGACGTTCTCTGGCAGTGTGGGAACCACACATCAGGCGGCACCTGGTCTATACATGTCTTGGTGGGAGAACTGACGTAGGGACTGACCCTAGTTCCCGCCTGGATCCTGCTGCCCTGCCACTTTTTGGTGGAAAGGCAGGGGAGACCCAAACTGAGTAGTCAGAGCTCAACTGTTTCAACAGACCTTAGCACAAGAGCTGCTAGGAGTGGTCATGGCTTCTGTGAGTGAGCTATTTTATTTTTGAATAGATAACATAGTCACATAGGGTAAAATTGCAAAGGAATAAAAGAGTACACAGTGAAAAGATTTCCTCCCACCCTTGACTCCAGATACCTAATTCCTTCACTGGAACCAACTAATGTAATTAATTTCTTGCACACCCTGCCAGAAGTATTTAATGCATATATAAGCAAACATATATAAGTATCCTCTCCCTTTCTTTTAAAATTTAATTGTATTATTTCAAAGGGATTTTATTCTTTAGATCACTTCTAGATTCATGACAAAATTGAGCAGAAGACACAGAGACTTCCCATATTCTCTCTGGCCATATACCCACAGCCTCCCCCCTTATCAACATCCCTCACCAGAGTGGTACATGCTGTTACAATCAATGAACCTACATTGATGTAACATTACCACCCAAAATCCATAGTTTACATTAGGGACACTCTTACTGTTGTACGCTGTAGCGATCTGGGAAAATATATAATGACATGTAACTAGCATTGCAGTAGTATCACTGCCTTAAAAGTCCCTGTGCAATGCCTATTCATCCCTCCGTACCCAACCCCTGGCAATCACTGATCTTTCTACTGTCTCCATAGTGTTGCCTTTTCCCAAATGTCACATAGCTGGACTTCTGCAGTGTGTAGTCTTTTCAGATTGGCTCCTTTCATTTAGTAATATGCATTTTAAGTTTTCTCTGTGTCTTTTTTTTGACTTGACAGCTCATTTCTTTTCAATGCTGAATAATACTCCATTGTCTGGATGTACCAGAGTTTATCCATTCACTTACTGAAGGGTATCATGGTTGCATCTAAGTTTTGGCAATTATGAATAAAGCTGCTGTCAATATCCATGTGCAGGTTTTTATGCAGACATAGGTTTTCAACTCGTTTGGGTCAATATCAAGGAGTGTGATTGTTGAATCACGTTGTCTCCCTCACCCCCTTTTATCCATACACAATGTTCTACATCTTGTTTTGTTTGCTATATTTTAGATATCATTCCATATTATCTCCAATGAACTCTTTATGTCAGTAAAATAAAAAATGCATGGGAAGGATTATGCATCTAAGCTTATGACAACAAGAACACTTTTTTCTTTGATAGCCGTTTTATGAGACATGGTCACGAAAGATGAAAAAACCCACTGGGGGAAAAGAAACCCTGTTGAGGAAAACCCATGGTGTAAATAGTTTATAAAATTTAAATCGGGGAGTTGGGGAGGGAAACATTCTGGAAGCAGGAACATCATCAAGGGGCACAGGGGACAAGCACACTGTGTGACAAAAGGAACAAAGGGTCTAGAGTCAGAAGCTGGTTCAAACTCTGGCTCCTTCTCTTGCTATGCAGCCTTAGACAAGTCATTCTTGGACCTGGATCCTCAGTTTTCTCACCTATGAAACAGCACCAATAAAAATGCCCATTTCACTAGTTTTTGGAAGAATCCAATGAGATAATGCATGAGACAGAAGTCTTTGGAAAACATTAAGTGCTAGATGGATATATTCACTCTCTCAGCGATATTGCCATGTGCTGGCTGTGCACCAGGCCCTGGATGCTGGGTGGAAAGCTGATGCGACCCCATGCCCTATGGAGCTTATATTCTCAGAGTGTGGGCAGGATAAACGAATAAGCAAAGAAGAGAGTTTGAAAGGTAGTGCTAAAAAGGAAATAACACACAGAGAGGTGAGTAAGTGGTCAGATGGGTGCCCAAGTGAGACAGGGAGGTCAGAAGTGTGCTCGAGAGGTTCCCATAGAGCTTGTCACCACCCAAGGCAACAAAGGAAGGGTGTCAAGGCCAGATGTAAATTATCTGTGACCAGCAGTGCCAGGGGCAGGGCAGCCTTGAGAGGAAAGTTGGCAGACGGCTGGGTTGTTTTCTCCTTTTTCCAACTGAAGCTCCTCCCCCAAGCCTTTCTCTTCCCTGAGGCTTGTCTGGGGCTGGTGGCACCAAGCAAGGCAGTGGAGGCTGTGGGCCGGTGTAATATGACTCTCATCCATGCGCAGATCCGGAATAGGAGCCCAAAGGAGGTCAGAGGTAGCAGGGAGCCCAGCCAGCTATGTGCCTTCCTTCCACACTGCCTCTGCAGCTGGGCCAAGCTGTTTGTTTGGATTGTAGAGTGGCTTTTTATTTTCTGCTAACACCACAAAGCAGCACATTTGTGCATGTTTATGTGTGAAATGGTATGCATTTAAAATGAAACAAACTTTTATATAAATGTACAAACTTACAGAGCCGTATTTCTAAGCTTTCGCTGTACTTCTAAGTGCAGTGAGAGCAAAACAGCTTCTCAGATTCAACCTTCATTCAAAAGAAAGCCTGAAGTCACCCAGGGGAGGCAAGAATGGGCCTGGGGTCCATCAGAGAAATGCAAATCAAAACCCCAATGAGATACCATCTCAGACCAGTTAGAATGGTGATCATTAAAAAGTCAGGAAACAACAGGTATTGGAGAGGATGTGGAGAAATAGGAACACTTTTATACTGTTGGTGGGACTGTGAAGTAGTTCAACCATTGTGGAAGACAGTGATCTATTCCTCAAGGATCTAGAACTAGAAATACCACTTGACCCAGCCATCCCATTACTAGGTATATACCCAAAGGATTATAAATCATGTTGCTATAAAGACACATGCACACATATGTTTATTGCGGCACTATTCACAATAGCAAAGACTTGGAACCAACCCAAATGTCCATCAATGATAGACTGGATTAAGAAAATGTGGCACGTATATACCATGGAATACTATGCAGTCATAAAAAAGGTTGAGTTCATGTCCTTTGTAGGGACATGGATGAGGATGAGTTCACGTCCTTTGTAGGGATATGGATGAAGCTGGAAACCATCATTCTCAGCAAACCATCGCAAGGACAGAAAACCAAATACCTCATGTTCTCACTCATAGGTGGGAACTGAACAATGACAACACTTGGACACAGGAAGGGGAACATCACACACCGGAGCCTGTTGTGGGGTGGGGGGAAGGGGGAGGGATAGCATTAGGAGATATACCTAATGTAAATGATGAGTTAATGGGTGCAGCACACCAACATGGCACATGTATACATATGTAACAAACCTGCACATTGTGCACATGTACCCTAGAACTTAAAGCATAAAAAAAAAAAAAAAAAAAAAAAGAATGGGCCTGGGGTGTCTCAAGTTGCAGGAAGAGAAACCAAGAGAGACTCATCTGAGCTCCTATCGCAAATGCCCCAGAGGTAACTGAAAGGCTCCCAGCCTAAATCCAAGTTTATCCCAGGCCACCTTGTGCATAATAGAGGTAATAGTCATCCTCCAATGAAGAAACACTATGTGTAGTGTACACAGGTTAAGGATGTTCTGTGCATCTCTAATTCTCACAACACACCCAGGTTGGTGCTCTGCAGGTGGGTCTCAGGGACTGGTAGGCAAGGAGTAGAAACCAAAAGGAAAACCTGTACCATCCTCTGAGAAAGCCTTGATTTAAATAAAGTTTTGTGACCCAAATAAGGACACAAGCCAGTCAGTAGCCCGGCCGGGATCCCAACACAGGTGTACCTGGTTCTAGATACAGCATCTCTCAACCCATAGCAGTGCATTTGGGCCACCATTTCCACCCACAAGTCAACAGAATCCTCAGGTTGCTGGTCTCAGGGACCCCTGAGAGTCTGCTCAGGGATCCTGCTAAAGACTACCAGGCAGACCCAGTTTCCTAAGCAGCGTCTGTAACCTAACAATGATGGTGAGAAGTTCCCAGGTACTGACTGTGCTTTGTAGCATGCAAGGAGGCCTGGCACCATGTCTATTGTTCCTGCCTTCTGTCCATCTTCCACTGATCAGTTTTAGCAAGATTGGAGACCAGGATAGAAATCTGTTCTGATTTATTCTTTCTCACTAACCATCTATCAAAAATTACCTATTCCCAGCAGGTGTGGTAGCTCACACCTGTAATCCCAGCACTTTGGGAGGCCGAGGCCAGAGGATCACCTGAGGTCAGGAGTTTGAGACAGCCTGGCCAACATGGCGAAACCCCGTCTTTACTCAAAAATACAAAAATTAGCTGGGCATGGAGGCATATGCCTGTAATCCCAGCTACTCGGGAGGCTGAGACAGGAGAATCACTTGAACTCAGGAGGTGGAGGTTGCAGTAAGCCAAGATCTCACCACTGCACTGCAGCACTCCAGCCTGGGCAACAGAGCACAATTCCATCTCAACAACAGCAACAAAAATTACCTATCCCAAAGATAGGTTAGCGGTTGCCTAGGGCTGAGGGAATGGGGAAGAAGGAGGAGTGGCGACTGATGGGTACAAGGTTTCTTTTGAGTTCCTGAAAATATGTCGGAATCAGATAGTAGTGATTGTTGTACAGCACTGCGGATATATTAAAAACCACTGAAATGTACACCTTATATTGGTGAGTCGTGTGGTGTGTCAGTTACACCTCAAAAAAGCTGTTAACAGAACATTACCTGTCTCATTTCCCATCTTTTCATAGCTATTAAGTGATTAGATATAGTGGGTTTTAAATACGTCTATAAATACTTTGGTTCTTTTCCACTGAAGAGATGGAACTTAGTAACGCTCCCCTTGAGTACGGCCTGGACTCAGTAACTTTATCCTAACAATCGCATGTGCCAGTCTGGGCGTGGTGGCTTATACCTGTAATCCCAACACTTTGGGTGGCCAAGGCAGAAAGACCACTTGAGCCCAGGAGTTCAAGACCAGCCTGGCCAAAATAGGAAGACCCTGTATCTCCAAAAACCACAAAAATTAGCTGTGTAGTCTTGGCTACTGAGAAGGCTGAGGCAGGAGGATCACTAGTGCCAAGGATATCAAGGCTGCTGTGAGCTATAATTATACCACTGCACCCCAGCATGGGTGATAGTCCAAATAATAATAATAATAATAGCATTTGCTAGTAGTGAGAAAGTATAACTCCCAATAGTGTTATGCCCAGACTGTTTGTTCCCCAAAGAAGACCACCAGAGTCCAGAGTCAAAGCCAAGCGGCAAGGATCTTTACTACAAGTTCGAACCTGGTCCCTCCATTCCACAGTATACAAGAGGGCCCCGAACAATGCGAGCGTTTGCTTTTTATAGCCCGAAAGTTGCAGGGGAACAAAGAAATTCTTTTGGCTCCCGCGCTTTCAGTAACCTTGAACGGCTGTCTCCTTATCGGAGACTTTCCAGGTGGTGTTTGTACTGGGCTCAGGGAGTCTGAGAGATATATGGCAGTATGTGGTGGGATGGGAGGATGGGATGTATTTGTACTAGGCTCAGGGAGTTTTGAGACCGGGGCTGAGGAATGTGCCCAGCTCCTTTCATTCCCCCCTTCTAGCAGGCATTACAGTTCCCCCTTGCTTCTCTTCCTTGGACCACTCATCCTTGAAGGAAGCCAGCAGCAGTGTTGTGAGGACACACAGACAGCCCCGTGGAGAGCACATGTGGTGAGGAACTGAGGCCTCCTACCGAAAGCCACCTGAGTGACCCATCTTAGAAGCAGATCCTCCAGCCACAGTCAAGCCTACATGTGACCTCAGCCTCAGCCAGGATCTTCACTGAACCTTCATGAGAGACCCTCAGCTAGAACCGCCAGCTAATTTGCTCCCAAATTCCTAAAGATGAGACATGTTTATTAAGCCACTAAATTTTGGGATAATCTGTTAGGCAGCTTTAGTTAACATACGATATAGTAGAATGCATGATTAGATAACAATCTGTTAGAGTGTATTGGTAACAATGAGCTAATCTGGGGTAAAGTTTGGACAAACCCTGGTGGGTGATGCTTTATTCTTCCCAAATAATGCCTTTCTATTTTAACAGAGTAACCTACCTAGAGCTGCAGTGCCCCAATTCAAAAGCACCGTGACAATGGCAAATATTTCCGACTTGTTGGTAGGCCTGTAGGGAGGTTATTTTTGATCGAGAGCTGGGGAGTTTCTGTGACTTTCTAATTACGCCATGCAGCCAGCTGCCTGTTCTTCCTACGAGTGTGTCTGCGCCCATTCCTCAGGTGGCCCAGAGAGACAATTCCTGTCAGAGGCAATACAGGCAGGGACTTGATAATGTTACCAGCCTCCAAGTGGCAGGAAAATGCTCCTTTCTCTCTAGGGTTCCCATTTCCCCTTTCTCTTCATGGCACCACCTCCTTTGACTATCTGGTCTCCCACAAGCAAAGGTCAGCCACTCTGTCCTTTACGTCCTTCATTCAAGGGTCTTTCCATTTTGGGTAAGTTATGCCTTTGCTGCCTGCTGACTTTTTCTCTTTTTTTTTTTCATGTCTGCTGTCTTCTTTGACATTTATTGCTGCTACGGCCCTTTGGAAAGCCTGGAATTCTACTAAGAATATACTGAAAACTGGGGATTGGCGTGTAAGAGTGCTAGAGATCACAGCAGGGACTTCAGAGTGTCTTTATGCTTGTGTGAAACAAGCAAAGAAGTGCATACACACAACCCACCACCCACAAAACAACAAAAAGGTGAGTGTAATGGCTACCCAGGGCCTGCCTCCCCAGCCACAAGCCTGGGCGAGACGCCAGGCTTTGACTCTACGCCTTCCTCCACGCAGAGGTGATTCCTCCCACCCAGACTGAGGGCCATTAACAGGAAACCCACACCAAAATCATTTACAAAGGATTGATAGTAATCTCTCAAGCACACAGTATCTCCTTTGCTATAATCATTACCTTTGAGTAGTTCATTTCTCCATGTACTTTGAGTATGTTTGAGAATTTTCTTTGTCTTTCACTATCAATGTAAACAATTGCTTTGGATCCCCAGTTACTTACTCCAAGTTTTGCGTTTTGTGGTTCACTGCTGTCTCTCTTTTAGAGACCATGAACTACTAGTGGCCCAGGCATTCCCAAACTGGGCCGGGGTGCCTCCGAGCACTGTAGGAAACTCACAAGGGCAGTGGAGATATTTTATGTTTTTGAGAGAAATGCAGCAATACTTTACATTGACAGATACCTCATGAACTGAGGTAGTTCGGAGTTCAGCATTAGACCCAACTATATTCTTTTCAATAACATCCTCTCTTTTCAAAGCTGAATTTTTGGTGGTTATTGTGGTAAAAAGTAAGTGTCACCCAAAATTCAACATGGAGCAGAAATGAGGGTGGCAGTGTCCAATCTAATTCCAAAGTTTGAGAAACTGTGCAGTGTGCAACAGGTACACATATCCTCTTGGTAAGTAATGGTGAGTATTTAAGAATGGAATAATAATGTTAGTTTTTGGCCGGGTGTGGTGGCTCATGCCTGTAATCCCAGCACTTTGGGAGGCCGAGGCAAGTGGATCACCTGAAGTCAGGAGTTTGAGACCAGGTTGGCCAACATGGTGAAACCCCGTCTCTACTAAAAACACACACACACACAACAATAGCTGGGTATGGTGGTGGTCACCTGTAATCCAGGCTACTCGGGAGGCTGAGGCAGGAGAATTGCTTGAACCTGGGAGGTGGAGGTTGCACTGAGCTGAGATCACCCCAGTGCACTCCAGCCTGAGCGACAAGCAAGACTCTGTCTCAAAATAATAATAACAATAATACTTTTTGTTTCAATTTATATACTTTGTTTACAAAAGGGTAGAATTATTAGGACACAAATATCCCTTAAGTGGTTTAGACCCAACTACTCAATAAATGAAAGTGTTAGGTATTTCTTTTGGCCTCAGAACACTGGTAAAAAGATGTCTGTTGCACTAAGAGAGCAGTGAACTGAGGAAGTTTGGGGACTTCTGTTCTGGCCCCTTGTGACCTGTCCCCATCTGTCTCTAGCACTCCCCTGCTCCCCTCTTCTATGCCTTTCCATGGGGCACTGGTGTTCACCAGGCTTGCCCTGCCTCCTCAGCCCTAGGACTTCACATGCGCTCTTGACTCCATTGGGAATGGTCTTCTTTCTCCTCCATGTACACTCAATCATCTGTAATGCCTGTAACTGCACCCATCACCTTGAATTGTATTGACATGGTTGTAGATTTGTTTTCTCACTAGACTGAACTTCTTGAGAACAAGGAACAGATCTGATGTACCTCAGTGTACGTACCCAGAATTGAAGAAAAAGGGCCGTGTGTGTTACTAGAATTCTGTTGGTTATGTACTGCCTCTTACCCTCTCCTCCACGGACACTCCTATTCCCTCCAACTGCCATTGCATCAGTGGTACTGACAGTACAGAGACCAACCACAGAGCACGTGGTCTTCCTTCCTCCTGAAATTATTCCTTTGACCGGAAGTTGTCTATGGATTGGGACCTGGAGACTTTGCTTGGGAAGCTTGGCCTCACTTCAGAAAGAGTTCTAGAACAGGGTGCCAGGCCAGACACTTCTGATTGCAAGAAACAGAGACTCCTAAAGGAAGCAAGGAAAATTGTTGCATTGTGTTGCGTTTCGGTTGGTTGGTTGGAAACCCAACCTTATGCTTCTTCAGAAGCAAGCATATGTCAGAAACAGCATCCATACCAGGATCCCTCAGCAACTGGGCTTCACCGAGCCTAGGACTCCTGTCAGGAGCTCAGAGCTTGCTCTGAATCCAAGGCAATACTACTGCCAAGGTCACAGTGAACTTCACCCCAAGGCTCCATAGTCAGTGTGACAAGTTTTTCTCTCCTCTCTCTAAGGTGCTCCCATTACCGATTCACCACATTCTCACCTTAGCCCTGGTTCAAAGTCCAAACAGAAGGAATCTGATTGGCCCAGGTGGCCCAGTCTGTTAGTCAGCTTCCACCTGGCTGCGCTTAAGTCAGGTGTCTGCTTCTCATCCAATGAGCTGAGGTCCAGAGAAGAGGCCGAGGCACCAGCGTGATGACTCACTGGAAGAAAGTCCTCATCGGGAATGGGAGTGCAGCAAATTCACTGAGGACTTTCCTCTCTGGTCCCCCACGCTCTTTACTGCTGTGTAGCATTAACTAGCTGTTTTCTCAACAGCTTGTTCTGTTACAGGATCCTTATTTATCGTCCCGAAATTGTCAGTTACAGTTTATGCTCTGATAATGTTCAGACATCTGGTTATAGAGCTATCAGTATCAAAGCTCATTATTTAATGTATCAACAACAAAATAACACTGTTTCCTTGCACAAGTCTCTTTCTCTCTTGGGAGCTTAGTTGAATTGCCTATGAACGTGAGCACAAAAAATGCTTTATTTGCCCAAAGAGAGGGGAGGGAACAGTTCACCTCTTAAGGTACTGTCTCATACCCAGAATCTAGAATTCTATAGTGATTTATGAACTTGGAGTTTCCAGACCACTGAATCAGGATCTATGTGCAAGATAAATGAATCAATGAGGTAGAAAAAGAGAGCTGCTTAATTTGAGCAATGAAACCCATTAAATAAAGGAAAATTGTTTTAATTGGTATGTCCAAATAATTGAGGACTTTGTCCTTGGCCTACATCGGTAGCTATTTTGCATGTGTGTAGGCCAGGCCTGAATCTCCAGTGAGACCCTCCCTGAATCCAGGCTCATTCCTGGGGTTGACTTTCAACCCCAAAGATGGACTTTTCCTTACTTCTCCCATGAATCTGTGGTGTCAACCACACCATGGCCTCTGCCACTGAGTTATTTGATGTCTTGAACCATTTATTCACAAATTTCACTTTCATCTGAACTGCTTTTCTCTCCTAGACCCTTTTTCTTTTGCAGCATTTAAGCCCTGTTCCAACGGCTCTTTTGCCTGAACTTACACGCATATTCAAGCCTCGTCCAAAAAATAAATCCCCTTCCTTGGACCCTGCATGATAGGACCCTCCTAGCTTTCACTGCAGCCTTTATACCCAAGTTTAAGGAAGAAGTGGTCTATACTCAGAGTTCCCATTTCTTCCACCTCCCACCTCTAACCTGAGACCGGGGGGCTTCTGTCCCTTGCACATTCCTGACCCTGCCTTTACCAGCGTTACCAGGAATCTCCTGATGTCCACCTAGAACGTCCGCATCTTCAGGCCTGACATGTCTGGCCCTGTCCTTAGCATCTGACCTCAAGGATTCCTCCCTCCTCCCTGGAACCTGTGATTCTCAAACTTTAGTGAGCCTCAAAATCACCTGAAAGGGCTTATTCAGACAAAGCATGCTAGGACCCACCTTGGAGTTTCTGACTGAGAGGTCTGGTTTGGGATGCTAGAGTGTGCATTGCTAATGAGTTCCCTGGCAATGCCCACGCTGCTGGTCTGCAGACGACACACTCATAAACATTGCTGGGGGTGATTTTGCACCACTCCCCTTTGAATATTTGGCAATGTCCTGAGACCTTCTTGGTTGTCACAGCTGGAGGGAGAGGCAAGGGAGCGGGGAGATGCTACTGAAATCTGGTAAGTAGGAAGCAGGGGACAGCTCCATCCCCACCGCCAACAAAGAATTATCTGACCCAAAATACCAATGGTGCTGAGGTTGAGAAACCCTGCCTCAAAGATTCTTTCCTTGGCTGGCTAGTGTCTGATTTCTTCTCCCTGTGCATCTGTCATCCTCATGGCCTTATAGTCCCACCTGTCCTCATTTATTCATTTCCACTGTCCTTCCTTGGTTCTGACTTCATAACCTCCCGTATGGATTACTTACTACAATAGCTTCTTTTTATTTATTTACTTTTTAGTGCTTATGTGTCATTATTTTTTCCTTTTTTTTTTTTTTTTTTTTTTTGAGACAGGGTCTCTGTCTGTCACCCATGCCAGAGTACAGAGGCACCATCATAGCTCACTGTAACCTTGAACTCCCAGGCTCAGGCGATCCTCCCACCTCAGCCTCTCAAATGGCTGGTACTATAGGTGATGCCACCACATCTGGCTAATTTATTTATTTATTATTTTTTCCTGTAGAGATGGGGTCTCACTGTGTTGTCCAGGCTTGTTTTGAACTCTTTGTACCAAGGGATCCTCCTGCCTTGGCCTCCTAAAGTGCTGGGATTACAGCTTGAGCCACCGTGCCTGGCCTACAATAGATTCTTAAATGAACTTTTGGATGACAAGGTCATCCCTCCTAAATCAACATAAACTCTCTGAGCATGTGGCTTCCCCAGTTAAAAGCCATCAATGCTTCCCCTCCCCACCCAGTGTGTGCATGAGATCCTGGACCCTTGGGACTCATAAGCCTCTGTGAGCTGCCTCTTGCTGGCCTCACCTGTCTGGCCTGCCCCGCTGCCCTCCCCACATAGCACACTTCTGCTTTCCAAAGCGGCTTACAATTGCTGTTCTCTGTCTCCAGATACATATTGTATTCTCCCCCACCTAGAAAGCCCTTTCTTCATCACTGTCAGGCAAATTCTCTTCCCAATCTTTAAGACTCAACTCAAGTGCCACCTCCTCCAAAGAGCCTTCCCTGACCCTCCTTGTCTGCTAACTTAGCTGCTCCAACAGTGGGTCTCACAGAACCCTGTGCTGCTGATATCTGTGCTCATCTATCCTAACACTTATCACCCCGGAGGTGCAAGAGAGCCCAGTGCTAAACACACAGACTCTGAGCTGAAATTTCAGCATTTGAATCCCAGCTCTGATGTTTACTAGTTGTGTGACTTTGGATAATGCACTTAACGGTCTGCGCCTCAGTTTCTTTATCTGTAAAATGGGGTTGATGAGTGCCTACCTTATTAGATTGTGAGGACTGAATGAGTTAATATGCACAGAAAGCACTTAGAACAGGGCTTGGCAATTAATAAGCAGTTTAACAGAGTTGGTCATTGTTATTATTATTACTGACTTGTCTGTTTACCTCACTGGGTTGTAAGCTCTGTGAAGATAGCAGTATATTTTTTTATTTCTGTATCCCCTTGTCCACAGTAAGCATTTAATAAATATAAGTTAGATTTGTAAATTCCCTGAAGGCAGAAGCATGAAAAACTGATATATTTCTTCTCTTTCTCCCTCCCTCCCTTTCCATCCCTTCTTTTCTTTTCTTGCTGTCTGCCTGACACCGTTTATTCATTAAACAAGTGTTTACTGAACACTTTATATATGAGTCATTATTGTCCACGCCCTTGGCTTCTAGGAGCATAATACAGTGTGTGGGGCACTGAATTAAGACTTGAAAAACAAAGGGCCAGCCACAGTGGCTCATGCCTGTAATCCCAGCACTTTGGGAGGCCAAGGCAGGTGGATCACCTGAGGTCAGGAGTTTGAGACCAGCCTTGCCAACATGGTGAGAACCCATCTCTACTAAAAACACAAAAAAGTAGCCGGGCATGGTGGTATGTGCATGTAGTCTCAGCTATTTGGGAGGCTGAGGCATGAGAATCACTTAAACCTAGGAGGCAGAGCTTGCAGTGAGCCGAGATCACACCACTGCACTCCAACCTGGGTGACAGAGCAAGACTCCATCTCAAAAAAAAAAAAAAAAAAAAAAAAAAGAGTTGAAAAAACTTGAGTTCTAGCCAACCCCTTAGAGGCCTTGCACATCAAATAAGGATAATAGCGTTTTTCACCCTCCTCTGTCTCCATAATGTTATGATGCTATCATGAGATAATGAATTTATAGAAAGTACAGGACAATCATCAAACGTAAAAACATTTCTTTTCCTAACCCACCTTATTTCTTTTTAATGACTCTGGAACAAAGGCATCGGTCTGACCTGTGATTATTTGCATACTGCTCTTCACAGATGAGAAATTGTTAAGTGAGAAACAAATGTGCTGAGGCTGTGAGAAGTGAGAAACCTAAGGGAACAGCTTCATTGTGCAGAATCATGCAGTCAGCAATCAGCAGTTTCCAAGGTGTGTTTCAAACAACACTTATTCCAGGTGATGGTAACAAGCACTGGAGTGGGGAAAGAAGTTACCTATAGTTGAGTAAATTTGGGAAATACTGGGTTAAACAAATCTAAACCAGTGTCTTTGTGGTAGGACTTCTCAGAGTCTTTAATAAGCTAATGTACACCATGAATCTCCAAGAGGGGGACCTCAGATGTAGGTAAGGTGCAGAATTGTCTAATGTTATTGACTTTAGAACCTTTTTCCATTAAATGTCTTGAGAAACAAGTGTTCCATAGTACACAGTTTAGACACGCACAATAGAAAACACTGTTTCGGGCCATCTTTCTTACCTACAGACATTGCAAGTGAGATCTAGATAAATTAAACGACTTCCTCCAAATGACACAGTTGACAGAGTCTGATTATTAGTCTAGGGCTTTTTCCAAACAACCACACTAATTCCATTCTTTTCCATACTCTCAGAAAACAGAGGCATGAGGCTTCTGATTTAGTTTCCAAGTGGTTTTCTACTTTGAATACCAGGATCTCAAGAAAACTCAAAGTAAAATTGTGAAGAAAATAGATAAAAGTAGATTTGATTTTCTTTGCATTTAGATATTGAATGATCTCCCTTCTCTGAAATTCTCAGTTCGAACTATCCTTCAAGTCTCCTGTTTTCAATGCCTAGTATATGAGAAGGGCTTAAACAATGCTTGTTGAGCATTGGTTCTGCCATGTTTCTCCTGTCAGCAGGGAATCACCTCTCTCTCCCACATTCCCATCACACATTATCTGCACTATTCAATGGTAATTTTCATAATCTTTCTTATAACTATTTATACACATTCTCTTTTCAGCACTAAATTATAAAATCTTAGAAGAAAGGGTCTATGTCCAATTCAGTCTCACAAGTTGATTTTCAAAACTATGTCCCAGGAAAAGAGCTACCATAATCATTTAAACTTTACTGTAAATTAATGAGTTATTTCTCATGCTGTATTAGCCCGGACAAATTAGGTTTACGCTGCAATAACAAACAGCCCCCAAATTTCAGTGATTTAACCCAATAAAAGTTTCTCATACATGTTACATATCTCACAATGAGTCAGCAGAAGGCTCTGCTCCACACAGTCACTCAGGATCCAGGCTCATCATGGTGACTTGACCAATGGCCTCTTCAGTTGCTGCAGCTAGAGAAAAGAGTGCTAGAGATCTCACACTGGATGTATCATGCCTTGGCCCAGAAGTAACACAAGTCACTTCTGCTCACAGCCCATTGGTTAGAACTAGTTATGTGGTCCTTCCCAATTGCAGTGGGGCAGAGAAGTCTAATTATCTCATGTGACCAGAAGGAAAGGAAAATTGGATGTGGGTTGTGGGTGAACCACAGAAGTCTCTACCACACATTAGGTTTGTAAAAATTGAGCTTTCTTTTTAATAGTGGTATGATAGACATTGAGCACTTAACAGATGCTTGAAATAACTTTTTATTGATGTTGATGAATGGATTGAAAGTTAAAGGTATTTAAAATAACAGAAAGTGTTAAATGAATAGAGCACAATATCAGAATGCTAAACCAATTTTGTACCTCCTCTATGACATTGGCAAATTTGATCACCATGCTAGACTTTAGTTCTCTCACCTGTAAAAATTAGAGATTGATTATATAATTTTTAAGGTCCCTTCTAATCAAAATTTTCTAATATTCTATGGTGGAGTGGGGTCCATTTATCCCAATAATTACTCTCTCTTTCTCTATAAGAGAGGTCCTGTTAACAAAGGACCCACCATACTCAGCAGAATTATGTTTTCAACACAAGCTGTGTTTTTGTCCTAAATAAATGGAGAAGTCACAGAGGAGAGAATGGCTTAGACAGACAGGATCCAGAAATAGCCTTTCATTTCAAGCCAGAGTCAAGAAGGAGCCTTAAGCAGACTGGAGATGTCCACTTTCGTTTTGGGAAATACCAAAGTTGTCTCTTTGATCAAAGAAGATTTTAAAAGAAGCAAAAAAATTCTTTCATGTTCTCTGAGCTGCTCTTGGGCTTGAGCCCAGGAAACATTGTTGTAACTTGAGACACAGTAACATTTGGTAGTGTTATGTTCTTATTTGGCCTGGTGCAACTCTTTATTTATTAAAGCCCTGGGGCTCTTCAGGCCAGGGTTCAGTGTATTAGTTTATGTAGTTTGCCTCCCTAGACAGAAGACAAATTTGAAAAACCCCTGCTTTAGGGTGACCCAGTTTGAGCTAAGATAGTAACTCTGAAGCTTTTTCTTTCTCTTTTCTTATTATACTGTAAAAGGTATTTGGGGCCATGCTAGCAAAACGTCAAGATTCAACACCTCACTCCTCCCCTTACCAATGCCTCTCTCCTCCTTCACTATCCCTACATGACTTGTATTCTTTTTTGTTCGTCTGTTTTTCTGAGTGGAGTCTCACTCTGTTGCCCAGGCTGGAGTCCAGTGGCGTGATCTCGGCTCACTGCAACCTCCGCCTCCCGGATTAAAGCACTTCTCCTCCCTCAGCCTCCCGAGTAGCTGGGATTACAGGTGTGTGCCATCACGCTCAGCTAATTTTTGTATGTTTAGTAGAGCTGAGGGTTCACCATGTTGGTCAGGCTGGTCTCGAACTGCAGACCTTATGATCTACCTGCCTCGGCCTCCCAAAGTGCTGGGATTACAGGCGTGAGCCACCGCGCTTGGCCATGAATTGTATTCTTGATGTAATTCGACCCACCAATATTTCTAATTCATATTACTAATACTAGTAATATGCAAATCATATGCTATTGTGAACTGAGAAGACCCCAGCCCCTTTGTGCATGGGCCTAGGAAAGTCCTGGGGAGACAAACATGAAGACAAACCACTCTAGGAGTGTGGCAGGTGCAGGACTGGAGGTACGTACAACAGGGTGGGGAGGTGCGGGTGCACATCACTGCTTGAGGGGCTCACAGGGAGATTTCTGGGAAAGGGTCCTTAACCTGAGGCCTGAAAAGTCAATAAAAGTTTGCCAGAGGCAGGTTCTGGGGAAGGGTGTGGGAACAAGGGTGTCCTAGCTGTAGCCTAGGCCAAAGCACAATAGAATAAAATCACATTCCATGCTTAAAGAACTTCAAATAATTTCAGTTAGTTGAGCGTGGAATGAATAAGAGGTGCAGAGGTGAGAAAGGAGCTAGATCATGGCAGACCTTGTTGTCTGAAAGTAATTCAAGCAATGGTTCTTCTCAAGGGTGGTAGGAGATTGGATTTTGGAAGGACAAAGTGTCTCCTGTGGTTCTAAAATGAATTTTAACTGTGTCAACCAGGTCTCAACAGGAAACAGCACACTCACATTAGGATATTTCAAGGATGTGTTAATTTACAAAGGGACTACGAATAGAGGCATGGGTGTAGGAAAGCCACAAGGGAAAGTGCAGAGGTTAGCACCAGAGGCAGAGGAGGTACCACCACTCTGAAGGCTGAAGGGATGAGGGGAGGGAATCATTATGGGAACTCAAAAGGGGAGAGTAGTATAGAATAGAGTTGTGTAGGGGCACAGCCAGGGAGAGATCAGGAAAATAAATTCCCCAACCTCCATCCTCCTGTCCCTCCAATATTCTGCCAAATCTCTTGGTAGGTTCAACCCAACAAGAAACTAGAGCCTATTGACATTGTCCATAAAGAGCGCTAGGTCTGGAGAGACAAGTGGAAGATACCCAGCAATTTACTGCTGGCTCTGTTGACACTGTTGCTAGCTATGAGGGAGATATTTATGGTTAGGACTCTGTCCATCATGCTCACAACATTCTCCTCTTCTTCATGGTCTTTTCCTTCACATCCCAGGCAATGCTGCCCTATCCTATCCTTCTGGGCAGCTGGAATGTACTCTATGGGATGTGAAACACAAAATGCACCAGACAACTAAAGAGATGATTTTATTCAGGCTATTGCAACAGAGAGAACACGCATGAGTGAGGAACGCTAAAGAGCAAGCAGGGAGGCTGGGGTTTTATCGAGGTGGGTAAACAAGAAAATCATGAGGATGCATGGAGGCAGGTCTTACCTATGTCATGAGGAGGAGGATGATTCTTTGTCGTTAATCATTTCCCAGAATACACAACAGTGGGAGGAGTTCTTAACTGTCACTGTTTCCTGTGAGGACAGGGCTCAGATAAAGTTTAACATTCCCAGTTCCTCCTTCAGTTCAAAACAAGTGAATATTATTCCTCGATGAACAACTCAGAAGCGATCATAAGCCCTCTGTAGGGGGACAAAGCAGGGTCTAAGAAACAGTTTCTCAGGGGGTCTTGTTGACATTGTTCTTGTAAAATTAGTTGAACCATCTGTTGACAGGTGGTGGCAAAAATCAGTTCTTTTCAAGTCCTGGATATCAGGCATCTTACATTTAAAAAGAGAGATATTTAATGTGAAACATTGCATTAAACTAAAGAGCTAGGAGTTGAAACCAGACAGTAAATAGTCTGACAGATGCCAGGAGGTCAGTGGAGGAAAATCGTTCGCTTATGCAACAACATTCATTGGGTTTCTTGAAGTTAGGATGTCAATACTCTGGTGATATTGTCCACAGTCTTGGTTGCCTCCCATATAAGAGCATGCATGACCTGAGCATTTTGCTGGACTTCCTTCTTTAAAGGCCCAAACAGCAGCCAGACAGCAGTGTGTCCAAGGAAAAGTTCAGCCCATGAGTAATCTGTTGCAACGATGAATCCTTTGAGGTTTACATCAAGTTGTTGGACCTTAGCTCTCAGGGCTTCTTAGGATCCTAGAGAAAAGAGCCAGAGCAAGGCAACTTGGAGTTTCAGTAAATAAAAATTTGGGTAATCAGGTTTTCGTTCTTCATGATACCAGGTCAGGTGAGAGGGATGAAAACTGGAAAACTTAGCATGGAGTGTTGTAGCGAGATATTGAAAGAAACTGGAAGAACTGAATACTTGGTGTGGACTGAAAATTTGGGCAAGGTGACAGGATCCAGTCCAGTTTGCAAGTAGGTGCCACAGGTGTTTTTTTGTTTTTGTTTTTGTTTTTTTTACCTGCTAGGGAGGGGTAAGTATCTACCAGAAAGATAGATTGTGCATATCCATGAACTATCTGCAATTTACATAAAGGTGCAAAACAGCTCAAAAGGAATGAAGAGGGCTAAAATCTGATAACTGGGAAAGATTTACTCTGGGAAATAATTTTCCATTGATACACAGAATTTCTCTCTACAGTCACCTTTTTCTTGATCAAAAATATTCTCCAAGAAAGATTATCCTTCAACACAAAATAATGGTGGTCTCATTACATTTAGCCTGATTATTTATATACGTGCAGCAAGAAGAGTATAATTTACCGTATATAGGTCTTCTTAAGTTTGCTTTAATGAAAATGTTCATCAGGAATCTCAGGTTGGACTTTTAAAAGCCACTTAAGTTTAGGAAACCAAGAGCCAAGAACTTACCACCAGATCTCTCCTGCATTACCTATAGATTTCAGTAAATTCCACACTTCTTCAGGTTCCCAAAATATCTTCACATTCCTGAACCGCCCAGGAAGTAACTTCTCTTACTCAACTGAAATTCTAGGAATCCTACAAGCCAAGTAGAGGACAGTTTTCCCAAGAAGGCTCTGTAAACATTAGCTCCATAAAGTAAGTCTTTGTTCCTTAAAAGTGTTTGGTCATATCTAATTAAATAAGCATAATTCTCAAATATGACATTCTAGGCAAAGCCACAATTGCATAAGCAAGGATTCCAATTATGTCCTGCTAACCACGAGGACCTCATTATTGAACCTATTCAAATAGTTATAGTACCATGAAAATAAAATACTTAATAGTTCCTGAATTCTGAAGAGATCAGACAGGGGGGAAAAGATAAATGTTTCATTTCAGTTTATAAAAGCATAATCAACTAAGCTGTAAGGAGTTATAGACAGCTTAAGAGAAAAAACAGCTTAGAGGGCTCCTTATATCCCAAAAAATAAAGCATTAATACAGCAACAATAGGCCAGGCAGCTCACGCCTGCAATCACACCACTTTGGGAGGTTGAGGTGGGTGGATCACAAGGTCAGGAGTTCGAGACCAGCTGGCCAATATGGTGACACCCATAGTAGACTCTACTAAAAAAAAAAAAAAAAAAAATTAGCCAGGCATGGTGGCATACACCTATAGTCCCAGCTACTTGGGAGGCTGAGGCAGAAGAATCACTTGAACCTAGGAGGTGGAGGTTGCAGTGAGCTGAGATCAGGCCACTGCACTCCAGCCCGGGCAATAGAGTAAGACTCTGTCTCAAAAAAAAAAAAAAAAAAACAACAACAAGAAAAGCAAAGCACTTGCGGTATCTACTTGCAAACTGGATTGGATCTTGTTATCTTGCCCAAATTGTCATCTTTTTCAAAAATGAAAAAAGCCTGAGGAAAGTTTATTATAAGAACAATGTAACTGACAAGAAAGTTTGGTTGTTTCTATGGTGTATAAAACAAAATAAAGCCAATCCAAAACACGTTTTAGATAAAATATCCATAAACATAGTGATTAATCCTATTTTCAAAGAAGGGTGGATTTTATATCTAGTTTGTGAAAGTGGATGAACAAATGTTTTTACAGAGAAAAATTTCTTTGGCTGATTGTGGTGGCTCACGCCTGTAATCCCAGCACTTTGGGAGGCCAAGGCAGGTGGATCATCTGAAGTCGGGAGTTCGAGGCCAGCCTAGCCAATATGGTGAAACACAGTCTCTACTAAAAATACAAAAATTAGCTGGGCATGGTGGCAGGTGCCTCTAATCCCAGCTACTTGGGAAGCTGAGGCAGGAGAATTGCTTGAGACTGGGAGGCAGAGATTGCAGTGAGCCGAGATTGTGCCACTGCACTCCAGCCAGGGCGACAGAGTGAGACTCCATCTCAAAAAAAAAAAAAAAAAAGAAAAAAAAAATCTTCATATATGGCATATAATAATCCCAAGACATAATACACCACGAATATTAAGCACATAGTTAGAATATACCAAAAATATGTGGAAAACATCAAGTTCAGGGATTCAGAAAGTCTGGAGTAAGTCCTTAACATCTGTATACTAATAAAACTCCGTAGGTAAGTGATATGAATCCCAACTTGAAAACCACTGGTCTAAAAGATACTAGATTCAAATTAAAGAAGTAAAGTTCTGACCAAGTTAGCATTGATAAAAAGTAAATGGAATGATGACTGCTAACACCATACTGTTGCTGTCTAATATTAGGCAAAATAGTACCAGGACTCTGGGAAATAGAAATATATCATGGATAGAGAGGGCATTGACAATTCTCTAGAAACTTCCCTTATAGCATATAATTTCAAAATATTTATAGTAACAACATTTAACTGATGCAAATTTAACCTAGGGAAGGTTATGCTTCTTTTCTGATTTGCCAACGCTTTCCATGGACTTCATCAGTAGTAGCATATCAAATAAACCTAATTATTTCTAGACCCTTCCTTTTTCACAAGCTAAAAGAATAAATCCCTTGTGATTTTTCTAGGCGCCTTCTCAAAAATCTAAAAGACAGTATTAGGTATAAAAAATATCATTTAGGATTCAATTTAGGAAAGGCAAGATATCAAAAGCTGTCAGGAGATTTGAACATTGATCAAGATATGATCATGGATTACTGAGAATAATACTTGGCTATCAATTTCATCAAAGTGATAACAGCTCTAAGAAATAAATGTAGGAGGTAACATGATGGTGAAGAATCTTAGCTCTTTCAAAAGTGAGAACACTTTGTTCTCTTAAATAATCAAGGACATGACAAAGTGAACAAAAAGCACAGTACGTTTCACAGTACTCAGAATCTTTGTTATCTAGGCAGATTACACAAAATGTAAGAATAATTGCTTTTATAATCTTTTATAATTGCTTATCAAGAGCAGACCAATAAGAGAAGAAAATGTTGTCATTTGAGCAAAATTCTCTCAAAATATAGTTTGAGAGAATCAAACTATAGTTTTGCATCAGTACAATCCCTCCTACTAAAGATCTTTTAGAAAATCTTACAAATCAATCACAAACCTTAGCCAGCTTTGACCACAGCAAACAAAATTCCATTTCCACAAACTTTTTACAACTTTCTGTATCCATTTGTGTTTTGTCCTAAACTTTCCTCTGTCTCATTTAGAACAACAAGCCATTTTACTTTAGAACAAAACTACTCTCTTTTTCCCTCAACAAAAGCACATCCCCTTTAGTTCAACTTCTGAAAGTGGCCAAAAAAACAAAAAAAATGAACACACTTATTAACAGACCCAAAGGTATAGCCTCTCCCATGTCATACATGGGAACTTCAGGAATACGCTTTTGATATACATATTTATTTATTCCAAAGCCAATCAATATAGAGGACCTTTAAGAGATTTTATAATATAATGCCATCCAGCAGTAAGAAAATGTTACAAACTCACTGACATGTATATACTGTACATACAGATACAGATAGAGAGCTTATAGCTTTGATTTTAAAATTTTAGCCATGGGGTCGGGCATGGGGACTCACACCTGTAATCCCAGTATTTTGAGAGGTGAAGGCGGGCGGATCACTTGAACTCCGGGGTTCAAGATCAGCCTGGGCAACACGGCAAGACCTCGTCTCTACAAAAACACAAAAATTAGCTGCGAATGGTGGTGTGTGCCTGTAGTCCCAGGTACTTAGCAGGCTGAGGTGGAAAGATCACTTGAGCCCAGGAGGCTGAAGCTGCAGTGAGCTGTGATCACTCCACTGCACTCCCACCTGGGCGTCAGAGACCCTGTCTCAAAAAACAAAATAAAATAAAATTTTAGCCATGGGTCAAGCATAAATACAAATATAAAACTCATTGTATTCTTTTTTTTTTTTTTTTTTTTTTTGAGACGGAGTCTTGCTCTGTCACCCAGGCTGGAGTGCTGTGGCCGGGTCTCAGCTCACTGCAAGCTCCGCCTCCCGGGTTCCCGCCATTCTCCTGCCTCAGCCTCCCGAGTAGCTGGGACTACAGGCGCCCGCCACCTCGCCCGGCTAGTTTTTTGTATTTTTTAGTAGAGACAGGGTTTCACCGTGTTAGCCAGGATGGTCTCGATCTCCTGACCTCGTGATCCGCCCGTCTCGGCCTCCCAAAGTGCTGGGATTACAGGCTTGAGCCACCGCGCCCGGCCAACTCATTGTATTCTTAATTGAGTTAATCTCAAAAAGACAAATACACAAACAGAAAAGAGTAACAAAGCAGATTGTCATGCCTCCCCCAGCAGAGACAGGATCTCCATAAGCCGTCGACCCGTTTACAGAGGTTACAAATGGTCGGACCATAAAACCAAAAGAAGCCGGCAGTACAAACCATGCAAGTACTCAAAAAGAATCAAAACCAAATTTTTACCATGCCGTCAATGGACAAGAGTCTCAAACCCAAAACTGAGAGTCAGACTCACCATCGGGTCCTCCAGCCAGTGGTCCGGGGAGCAAACTCGAGGACCAGAGGACCCAAGGGAAAGGCTCAGGCCTGAGTCATGGCCCCAAATTGTCAAAGACAAAATGAACTGAACAATAAAGGAGATGATTGAATTCAGTCTATTGCAATAGGGAAAATATGCTTTAGTGAGGAATCTCAAAGAAAAGGAAGTGGATCTGGGGTTTCATAAAATCAGGCAAATAAAGGAATTGTCAGGAAGAAGGGAGGTAAGTCTTATCTATTGGTAGAGGGGAGGGTTATTTGCAGCTAGCAGTTTTGTGGAACACAAAGGGGTAAGGGATTGCAGAAAACAAAAGAATAGGAGGATTTCTTACCTGTTGCTGTTTTGCTGGAGTACAGGGGTCAGAAAAAGTTTAGTATTGTTGAGGGCTTATCAAGCAACTAAATGTAAACCATGATCATTATGGTTAGTTTAGTGACTTTCAAATTGGCATCATTCCACAGTGATTATTGTAATCTACTGTAAAATCATAGTAAGAAACTTTTGTTTTGAGGCAGTGTCTCACTCTGTCACCCAGGCTGGAGTGCACTGGTGTGATCTTGGCTCACTGCAACCTCTGCCTCCCGAGTTCAAGCAATTCTCCTGCCTCAGCCTCCTGAGTGGCTGAGACTACAGGCTCCTGCCACCACGCCTGACTAATTTTTTGTATTTTCATAGAGACAGGGTTTTGCCATGTTGCCTAGGGTGGTCTTGAACTCCTGAGCTTAGGCAATCTGCCTACCTCGGCCTCCCAAAGTGCTAGAATTATAGGCGTGAGCCACTATGCCCAGTCTTAAATTTTTTTTTTTTTTTTTTACCATGAAAGTCAAATAGTAAAGTTTACAAATGATTGTCTTTTAAAATATTACTTCAGACAGAGTCAGTGACATTCCTACTCTCTTGAGGGATCATGTGGAAGGGAAGAAGTTGTGCAAAAGCATCTACAAATAGTGTTGCAACTTCAGGGTACCAAGAGTTCCAGACAGTGTACATTGAGGTGGCATCAAGGAAAGGGGAGGCTGGAGAGATAGCCAAGGATAGGATGGGGAGGGACATCTGGGCCTCTCACACAAATTAGAACCCAGTCTGCAGGGAGGTGGAAAGGGCTTGGAGTCAGGAGTGTGATGCCATTTTGCTAGGAGCCTGAGCAGCAGCGCCAAGTTCTCTGGGTTTGGATCTAGACTTTGCCACCATGGCTCTGTAATCTTGAACAAGTTACTTAACCTGAGTTTTCTTCCATTGTAAAATGATGTTAATAACATCTATTTCAGAGGAGTGTTGTGACACTGTAATTAAAATGAGCAGAATTATGCCATGACTACTGCTAGAACTTTAGTCATTGTTACCTTTTTGTGCTTTCTGGCTAAGTGTTGCTGCCTGGGAGCCCTGACACCAGTGGACCTCCAATATTCCCTTATAGGAGTGACTGAGTAATATCAATCTGGTTGGAAGTTGTGGAGGTAGGTAAAGGTTCCACTTGATACCATATCTGCAGAGCTATTCAGGCAAGAGTGACTAAAGTTAACTGATCAAATAAAATAATGAGGTTCTGGACGTTAGGGTGTGGTTAAAGTCTTGCTAATGCTACACGTATTGTGTGTGAGGGAGGGCAGGAAATGAGATTGGCTAAGATCTATGGCAATGGCTAACACTATACAGCTCTAGGAAGGTGACTGTTACGTCAGTATCTACTTAGTGCTCCTGCTTAAACCTCTGCTACAGTGAAAGCAGGGACAAAAGTAAGATGGACAGGGAGAAACACCAATGGTCTAAATATGTCTGAGACTTGAAATGCAGAGGAAGTTACAAAGCCTTGGCAAAGGTTGAGTTTGTTTGTTAAAATATATGATGTGTTTCTGCACACGTCTGTTTATTGCAACACCATTCACAATAGCAAAGACTTGGAACCAACCCAAATGTTCATCACTGATAGACTGGATTAAGAAAATGTGGCACATATACACCATGGAATACTATGCAGCCATTAAAAAGAATGAGTTCATGTCCTTTGCAGGGACATGGATGAAGCTGGAAGCCATCATTCTCAGCAAACTAACACAGGAACAGAAAACCAAACACCGCATGTTCTCACTCATAAATGGGATTTGAACAATAAGAAAACATGGACACAGGGAGGTGAACATCGCACACTGGGGCCTCTTGGGAGGAGTGGGGAAAGGGGAGGGAGAGCATTAGGACAAATACTAATGCATGCGTGGCTTAAAACCTAGATGATGGGTTGATAGGTGCTGCAAACCACCATGGCACATGTATATCTGTATAACAAAGCTGCACATTGTGCACACGTATCCCAGAACTTAAAGTAAAATAAAATAAAATATATATGTATATGATGTTTCATCAAAAAGTGAGAAATTAAAAGAACAGCATCTCAGCCCCCTCATAAGTTTGCACACACAGGAGTAGATTTTAAGATTCTTGTTCGTCCCAGAGATTGTTCTAACCTTCATTAGGAATGCCAACTTGATTTGCTACTAGTTCCCAGCCCAGCTGAGCTGGCGAATTTTTTTAGAGCATAAGGCCTCTCATATTGCTGTGCAAGTGTCTGCTGGCTGCAAACCAGCGTGGTTCAAAGCCAATTTCTGTCCCCCACCTCACTCAAGAATGGCACTGTGTGGGCATTCGTCATGGCCTCAGAACAGGGCAGCAGGAACCACTACCATCTTTTGATGTGTAAGCAAAATACCCATTTTTTTTCCATTATTGAATACCTATTCTTTTCCCATAAGTTCTAAGTCATAGCTTAAAACATTAGAATGAAATATTACCCCCACCCCGCCCCTTCAGCTGGATAGAGGACAAAGAGAACACAGAAACCTGAACACTCATGGCAGAAACATCCACAGAAAAATGCCTCTGTTTCCAAATTAATTTGGGTAGTGTCACCATTTGCTTTGCTATTATGTCAAGCCTTGCTTCCAGGGGCAGAAAGGTTTTACACAAATAGATTGTTAGTACTGTAGGGAGCTGAAGTTTACTCAATCACTGCAAGAGCCATGGCTTTCAGAGCTTCTGACCATGACCCAGTGTAAGAAATACACTTTTATTATGACCCAATGCACACATCTATAACTGAAGCAAATCTTCCGTGGTATAAGTACTCCCACCTTGGCTCATTACTAGCCATCAACTTCATGTCATGGAACCACTGAACATGAGTTGGGAAGAGGTGTGTACAATCAGCTGTCAGCACATAACTGCTACACACACACATACACACACACTAACAACAACGATTAAGAAACTGCTGAGGCCGGGCGCGGTGGCTCAAGCCTGTAATCCTAGCACTTTGGGAGGCTGAGGTGGGCGGATCGCGAGGTCAGGAGATCGAGACCATCATGGCTGACACGGTGAAACCCCATCTCTACTAAAAATACAAAAAAATTTAGCCGGGCATGGTGGCGGGCGCCTGTAGTCCCAACTACTCCGGAGGCTGAGGCAGGAGAATGGTGTGAACCCGGGAGGCGGAGCTTGCAGTGAGCCGAGATCGCGCCACTGCACTCCAGCCTGGGCGACAGAGCAAGACTCCATCTCAAAAAAAAAAAAAAAAAAAAAAAGAAAGAAAGAAACTGCTGAACTAGTGTTGCAAAGAACACAGTTTGGGAAACTCTATCTAAATTGCAAAGCTTTTTCAGCAAAACACCCTCCCTTGTAAGTTAATCTTCTGTTGGTAATGTTCTAAGAAAGGTGGTTCCCCTATTTTATTTATTTATTTGTTTGTTTGTTTGTTTCTGAGACTGTTGCCCAGGCTGGAGTGCAATGGCATGTTCTTGGCTCTTGCAACCTCCGCCTCCCGGGTTCAAGCGATTCTCTTGTCTCAGCCTCCTGTGTAGCTGGGATTACAAGAGCGTGCCACTAGGCCCGGCTAATTTTTGTATTTTTGGTATAGACGGGGTTTCACCATGTTAGTCAGACTGGTCTCTAACTCCTGACCTCATGATCCACCCACCTCGACCTCCCAACGTGCTGGGATTACAGGCGTGAGCCACTGTGCCCAGCCTCCTCTATTTTAATCTCTGATTCTTCTGTGGTTCGGAAACATTGTGCTTCTACCAGATGATACTTTCTTTGAAAGCAGTTTTTATAAAACACTAAAAATTAAGTCCGATCTACTATAAAATGAAAGGTGAAGGGGTGTGTGTGTGTGTGTGTGTGTGTGTAAATTCTCGACTCCAGGTATTCTAAACAATTGAATGAACATAGGCAGTTTTCCCTTAAGCCTTAAAATTATTTTGCAAATAATAGAATCATATTGCTACGTAACAAATCACCCTAAAAGTCAATGGCATTCAACAATAAGCATTTATTTCTCACACAATTGAGGGTTAGCTTCAGGGATTATCTGCCTGCTCTTTTGTCTGTGGAGCAGTTGGGGGCTCTACTCTAAGCCGGGTTTGGTTTGGGCAGCTTTGTTTCAGATACCTCAAATCCATCTCTTGGGACCACAGGGCTAGACTGAAGAAACCATGCCTTCTTATAACAATGGAAATGTTCAAGAGAGCAGGAGGAAATTGTAAAGATCTCTGGAGGGCATCACTTTTGCCTCTTTCTCTCAGCCAAAGCAAGTCACTCCCTCTTTCTCTCCCACCACAGTGAGAGGGCAGTACAAAATTATATGCCAAAGGTAATGGTTCCAAGGAAGAGGGAAGAATTGGGGCTTGGGGAAGGCTGAATAATGCACTCCAAAAATCTCTACATCCTAATATCTGGAACCTGTGAATTTACTTCAGGTTTGCAAAAGGGCTTAGCATATGTGATTAAATTAAGGGTGGGGAGATTATCCTGGATTTTCTGGATGGGCCCAATGTAATCCCAAGGGTCCTTCTAAGAGGGAGACAGGAGATCAGAGTTAGAGGAAGTATGTGGGGTGATGGAAGCAGAAAGAAGAGGCAACGTGCTGTGAGGTCATGAGCCACGGAATGAGAACAGCCTGCAGAAGCTGGAAAAGGCAAAGAAGCAGAATCTTCTCGGAAGCTTCCAGAATGAATGCAGCCCTGCCAACACCTTGATTTCAGGCTTCTGACCTCCAGAAGTATAAGAGAATAAGTTTTGTTGTCTTAAATGTGAACCAAAAAGTATCCACTAGGTTTGTGGTAATTGTGTTACAGTAGCAATAGAAAACCAGTACAGATTGTGGTGTCAGGAAGTAGGGTGCTGATGTAACAAATGCCTGGAAATGTGGAAGTGGCATTGGCATTGGGTAGAAAGGACTAATTTGCACTGAACAGACTGTTAGTAGAAAAATGGATGTTAAAGACTCTGCTGGTGAGGACTCAGGAGGAAATGAGGAACATTATTGGAAACTAGAGGAAAGGGATCCTGTTACATAGTGACAGGAAGGTTAGCAGAACCATGTTGTATATTTCCGTGGAATGAGGAACTTGTCAACCATGTACTTGGGTATTTAGCTTAGGATAGCTCCAAGCAAAGTGTTGAAGGTACAACCTGGCTTATTCCTTATAACTTACAGCAAATGTCAGAAGAAAGAGATAAATTGAGGAAAGGACTGTTAAGCAAAAGGAACCAATATTTAATGATTTTGTAAATTCTCAGCCTATCCAGATTACAAAAAAGGATAAAATTAGGAGATTTACTGTCAGGAAGTGTGTTCTAGAGAGAAAGCCAAAAATATGGATTTTTTTTTTTTTTTTTAAACAGTATCTTACTCTGTGGCCCAGGCTGGATTTTCGTGGTGCAATTATGGCTCACTGCACTCTCAAACACCTGGGCTCAAGTGATACTCCTGCCTCAGCCACCCAAGTAGCTGAGACTGCAGGCACATGCCACCATGCCCAGTTACTTAAAAATTTTTTTTTCATAGAGATTATGTCTCACTATGTTGCCCAGGCTGATCTTGAACTCCTGATCTCAAGCGATCTTCCTGCCTCAGCTTCTCAAAGTGCTAGAATTATAGGTGTAAGCCCCCACCACACCTGGCCTGGACACCATTTTGCTAGTGTCTGAGAAGAAACAAAATGTCACAGTGTTCTGTCACACGGAAAGCTCTTTGAAGAGATTAAATACATGACTCATGGATTATTTCAGCCATCTCATGGGACTATCTAGGAAAGATCTGTGGAAGAGCCTCTTATCTAATGGAGTGAATCCTTATGACATACATAATAGACCCACAAGATTCTTGATGATATTATACTAGCAGCAACACTGCCAGCTTAGCCAAAAAGGGATAAAAATAAGACAACAATTTTAAAAGGTTGTTGGACTCCCAAAATTCTACAGATAGGAAACAGGTAGATAAAACTACTTAGATGGGCCAGGTGCTGTGGCTCATGCCTGTAATCTCAGTATTGTGGGAGGCCATGGTGGGTGGATTGCTTGAAGTCAGGAGTTCAAGACCAGCCTGGATAACATGGTAAAACCCCACCTCTACTAAAAATGCAAAAATTAGCTGGGCATGGTGGTGCATGCCTGTAGTCCCAGCTACTCATGAGGCTGAGGCAGAAGAATTGCTTGAACCCAGGAGGCAGAGGTGCAGTGCACCAAGATCATGCCACTGCACTTCAGCCTGCATGGCTCAAAAACAAAAACAAACCAACTAACAATAACAACAACAAGAAAAAACCTACTCAGATGACAACATGTGCCCTCTTCATGAAAAAGGAAGTATGATTCAGAGGATAGAGCCTCAGACCCAAGAGTTGAGGCAAGAGTCACAGAGGATTAATCTCAGTTTTTGAAATGGAGTTTTCACAGTTGGTTTTCAAAATTGCTTAGGACTGGAGACTCCTTTCTTCGTTCCATTTTCCCCTTTTTGAATAGGAATGTCTATAACTGTTATCCTGTGCCTGTCTCACTAGTGTATTTTAGGAGTAGATAACTTATTTTCTAGTTTCATTGGTCCACTGATAGAGAGGAATTTTTTCCTAAGATGGATCGTAGTCGGAGTCTTACCCATTTTTTATTTAGATAATTTAGATGAATACATTTGGGGCATTTGAAATGGTAATATTCAAAGAGAATTTGGACTTTGAATTGATGTTATGATAGGTTGAAACTTCTGGGGATATTGAGAAGAGGTGAATGTAGTTTGACATGGAATGGATGTGAATCTTTGGGACTCAGAGGGCAGACGGTGGTAAGCTAAATAATGATCCCCCAAAGATGTTCCCAACATAATCCCTGGATCTTGTGAACATTACTTTATATGGCAAAAAAGAACTTTGCATGTGGTTGCTAAGGGTCTTAAAATGGGGAGATTATCCTGGGTTATCTAGGCAGACTCTAAATATATCACAAGAATCCTTATAAGAGGGCAGGAAGGGCCGGGTGCGGTGGCTCACACCTGTAATCCCAGCACTTTGGGTGGCTGAGGTGGGCGGATCACGAAGTCAGAAGTTTGAGACCAGCCTGGCCAACATAGTGAAACCCCATCTCTACTAAAATTACAAAAAATTAGCGAGGCATGGCAGAGCACGCCTGTAATCCCAGCTACTCAGGAGGCTGAGATAGAAGAACTGCTTGAACCTGGGAGGCGGAGAGGTGGCAGTGAGCCGAGATTGCGCCATTGCACTCCAGCCTGAGCGACAGTGTGAGACTCTGACTCAAAAAAAAAAAGGGGGGGGCAGGAAGAGGGTCAAAATGTGATGACAAAAGCAGAGATTTGACCGGGCACAGTGGCTCATGGCTGTAATGCCAGCACTTTGGGAGGTGGAGGTGGGCAGATCACTTGAGGTCAGGAGTTCAAGACCAGCCTGGCCAACAAGGTGAAACCCTATCTCTACAAAAATACAGAAATTAGCTGGGCATGATGGTGGGTGCTTATAATATCAGCTCCTCAGGAGGCTGAGGCAGGAGAATTGCTTGAACCTGGGAGGCAGAGGTTGCAGTGAGCTGAGATCATGCCATTGCACTCTAGCCCGGGTGACAGAGCAAAACTCCATCTCCAAAAATGAAAATAAAAAATAAAAAAAAATTGGAAAAAAAAGCAGAGATTGGAGAGATGCTGCCTGGATCCAGTGAGTACCACAGTTCTAGAAATTAGGAGAAGCAAGGAATAGATTCTCCTTTACAGTCTCCAGAAGAGACTAGGTCTGCTGACAATTGATTTTTATTCCTTAAGACTTATTCTGGACTTCTGACCTCCAGAACTGTGAAATAATAAATTTGTATTATTTTTAGTTGTTATGTTTGAAGTAATTTGCTACAGCAGCAATTGAAAACTAATATAGGGTCATTAATACAATCTTCTGTAGAAATAAACCTTGCTACCCTGTTTTTACATATAAAATTGTCTTAAGCATTGTCATTATTTTTAAAATAGGCAGTTTGTGAACATTTGACATTCTCAAATGTGAGTTGACCTTGTACTGGACCAATCTGTCTTCTAAAAGAAAGCATCTTTACTTTAAAAATAAAAGTCAGTGAGTAATTGGATCAGAAATGCAGAAATGTTCATTATAAGCAACAGTAACAACAGTTAGTTGGAAAGTTAAAATAATGTGTGATGGAATAACAACTATTAATAGGAGAGTATTGGAAGTCACTGAAAGGGATTTTGTAGTTACAAGTGCCTCCTCCTCCCTCCTCAGTTTTGCTGGAGAGAGGCTGGGGAGCCCACGTCATAAAGATAGAAACAGTGGGGAAGGAGAGAGGAGAAAGGAAAGAGCTGGAGACCCATGGAACTAGATGCTGTGGAGCAGCTGTACCATATGATCAGTGTGGCTTACATAGAAAGGGAAAGGGGACTTAAAAAATGTATTGCTGTAAATGATATAAATGTATTTGGCTTCTCCTCAAAGTTTTCAAGAAATACAGGGTCAGAATATGAACGGTTTGGAAATTTCTTATGGTTGTTGGAAGGAAGATACACAGTATATCTCAGTGGTATTATTTGGGGTCCTTCCTCAAAGGTTACTTGATCATTCAGAAATGTGTTTAGGCTATAGGTGTTAGAAAAGTAGAACAATAATACCATAACAAGTAGGAATTTGTTTCCCTCCTTTAACAACAAACCTGGAGCTACAGAGTTGTAGAGGAATGGTTCTTCAAAGACCCAGGCTCCTTTCATCTTTCCTTACTGCGTTATCCAAGTGGCTTTCAGTTTAGGCTTATGCCTTGTGTTTGAATGATGGCTGTTACAGTTCCAGGCTTCATGACCTCATTCAAAGGCAGGAAGTCCAGGGGTGTCCAGGGTGAGCACTTAGCTCCTCCTGCATTTCTTTTTAAAGGAAACAAAATATCTTTCCCAGAATCCCTCAGTGGACTTTCCTTTGGCCAGAACTGGGTCACATGCTGCCCCATCCCTTCATACTACTAGAGTAGAGCCTGAGAAAGCAAATATCTAGTTTTGCAGACTCCAAAGTGGGATGTAGCCAAGGAGATTGGACTTGCAATGACTTTAGGTTGACCATCCAATGGTGTCTGCCACAAGTATATCACTCTCTCTTTTCTTTGAAGGACTTGAGGCTAATGAGTTTGGAAACTGAGCAAGGACCACACTTTTTGTTAATAGGTCTGTCCTCCAGAGAAAAGCCACTACACAGCTTTCCAAAAATGCTGGCATTCCCCTCATCAGTGGACTCCTCAGTGCTGAGGTGAATATGTTTCTTCTGGAACATCTTAGAGAACATAGCATTGAGGGAGATAAGTAGATAACACTTGATACATCTATTAGAGCATTTTCTTAAATTCTTGGATTCTCCCTCTACATAGCAAGGTATCCCTGGCATCTCACTCTCATAAATATAACTTAGCATAGACCTAAAAAGCTCAGACTCTGGAACCAGGCTATCTGATTTGAATCTCAGCTTTACCAATTACAAGCTGCATGTGGGAAGTTATTTAACCTATATATGCCTAAGTTTTCCCTTTTATAAATGAGGATGTTACCACCTGTCTCATAGGTTTATTATTATAATAAGATAATTTGATGTATGATAGCATTTTGAAAAGTGCTTGGCACCTAGTAAGGGTTACATGTATGCCAACTAGCATTATTGTTTACATCAGTCCTCATGAGTCTAGATTTCAGCAGCCAACTAAGCAGATGATTAATGCTACTCCCAACTGCCCAGGTGAACCCATTGAGTCTAGAATCTTTGCTCATGCCTCCATATCGATACATTCAGCCTCATCTAAGGCTATGTTCTTCCCTCCTTGGTCTAGCATTCTCAGAATTTCTCTCCACATGTATTCCCCAGACTTTTGCTTTTATAAATTAGCAGAATCTCACACCTCCTATGATGGATAAGTCTTTTCTTTCAGAGTTTGCCTTTCCAATTGGCCTTTTGAGGAGTGCTGGGATTTGTAGTGAGAGAAAATGAGGAGTATTTGGCACAGGGTATAAAGTTTCAAGTCAACACCCTCAAGCCAGGTCATTAGAGGATCTCAATCAAAGCAGCAAGAACCTCATGACTGCCTTCATTTGTCAAAGGAAGCCAACATAAGGCCTGAGGGGTGTGGAGTACATCAATGAAGTCATCTGAATTGTCCTATGTAACTCCATTCAATCCTCAGGGTCCTTATGAGTTCTAATCAGTGCTTTTGGTTTCAAATAAGAGAGTGGTCAGGCTATGAATGCAAGTGACTTTGTAATTCAGCAATCCAAAAGATTAATATTTGAGGTTTTTTCACTTACTTTGACCTCCACCTGCTAGAAATCAAAAGGTTTTCTGCTTGTCTGTTTCAGAAGTCATAGAAAAGCCCTGGTTTATAGGTACCTTGAGCTGAGAATGTAAGAATTTCAGCTCATAATTCTATTTTTTAAAGCTGTTCAGGCCGGGTGCAGTGGCTCACACCTGTAATCCCAGCACTTTGGGAGGCCAAGGCGGGTGGATCACGAGGTCAGGAGATGGAGACCATCCTGGCTAACATGGTGAAACCCCGTCTCTACTAAAAATCCAAAAAATTATCCAGGCATGGTGGCATGCACCTGTAGTGCCAGCTACTCGGGAGACTGAGGCAGGAGAATCGCTTGAACGCGGGAGACAGAGATTGCAGTGAGCTGAGAGTACACCACTGCACTCCAACCTGGGTGACACAGCAAGACTCTGTCTCAAAAAAAAAAAAAAAAAAAAAGCTGTTCAGCTCCATTAAAAACAACCACCTTACTCTCACGGTCTTATTGTGAGAATCTTATTCCTAAGTCTTATTGCTCAGTTGTCACTTGGTTACCCCAAAGCTTGATTTCAATGGGTACTTCATTGTAGATGTATACAGTTGATAACAAACTTTTGCCACTGTATACCATGGGCTACCTGCATCAAAGACCTTTAAAGAAGTTGAGTTTTCAACCCTCAACCTTAATCAGGCTAGATAACCTATCCCTGATTTCATCTATTTCCCTTAGGGTCTATGCCTGTTAATTCAAATGTCTGTATCAGTCAGGTTACTTAACCACAAGCAACAGAAACTTACTCTGACCAATTAAGGAAGATCACTCGAGCCCAGGGGTTCAAGACCAGCCTGGGCAAAATAGAGAGACCCCATCTCTATAAAAAAAATTAAAAAGTTAGCCGGGTGTGATGGCTTGCACTTGTAGTCACAGCTACTTGGGAGGCAGAGGTGGGAGGATCACTTGAGCCTCGAAGGTCGAGGCTGCCAGGGAGCTGTGATTATGCCGCTGCGCTCCAGCCTGGGCAAAAGAGTGAGAACCTGTCTCAAAAAAAAAAAAAAAAAAGAGAAGAAACAAGAAAGAAGAAGAAGGTGGAGGCCAGAGGAATGCATATAGAAAGAACTCCTAAAATCTGGCAAGGTGAAAACACTGTCACCTGGATTACTATCTGCCAGGCATCACAGCTTACATCATGAACATTATGGCACTGCCACTAGCAACGCTGCCCTAAAAATTTGGTAAGCACCTTTACCATCAGAGGTTTTATCTTGCACCAAGATTACATAGTGGATAATTCCTCAAGCCATTAGAGTTCAGGTCCTGGGCAGAAAAATATTTCCTTTGTTTATTTCACAGACACCAGTTCAAAGACTGAACCACATGGGTCCCAGCTTTATAAGGTTTACATACATAATTGTTATTTTTGTTGCTTATAATTTTCATGCAGTTTGAATAGGTCAAGAAACCTGGTCTATGTAGGGCACCTTAAATATCCCCTTTAATATTTATGGTATTACTTACAGTACTTTCTGCTGGATCTTCCTTTCTTCCTGGTTGTCTGGGGTGAACAGCATGGCGTAATAGAAAGGTTCTGGGCTTTGGAGTCAGGCAAACTTTGGGTTCGATCCTGGCTCTGATCCTGATCAACATTGCCTATCTGTAAGTATATTACTTACCTTTTCTAAGTCTTGGCTTCTTTTTCTATGAAATAGATATAGTAAAATCTGCTCCATGAATTGTTAAAATATAACTCACATAGAGCTTCGTAAGAGATGCTGAGAAACAATATATAGTTGGTCCTCTGTAAGCATGGATTCGGAGGATCCTAAATCCTTAGATTCAATCAATCACAGATCGAAATGCGCAGATACAGAGGGCTGACTATACTTGATTATATGTAAAAAGCTGTGTTTACTATGCTTATAATTGAGCGATTATTTAAAGTATTATACATGTGACAGACAAACGAAAATAAATGAAGCAATACAGTTAGAGTAGACTTAGCAATACCAACAGACACTGTTGCATTGTTGTGAAATAGTCCTAAGTATCTTTCTTTTTTTAACCTGACACCCGTTGTTTGCAAGCGGTGGAAATGCTAAAAGTGAATCTCTTTTCACCAGGAATGCATGACCTTGGCCATCAGCTGCCAGGGCTTTCACTATTGAAATCCTGTTATGTTATTTTCTTCCCAAGTTTGTAATGAACTGTCTCTTGAGAGGATGTGATGAAATGTACAGCTGCATCCTAATAAGCATCCTTATGTCTATAAACAGTGTCCTTTAGCAATGAATAATAAAAATTGTAATCTTAACTGTGGGGAAAACAATTTAGATAGTATTAATTTTTCTTAAAGGCATTGCAGGTATATTATTTATATAAATAAATAGAATATGTAATACAAATATGGAAAATGCATATTTGTGTATACAAGCGAATTTACTTAATTTCTCTATATACACATATACTTTTTATAAAAAATATCCTGAAACAAAACCATCTGTAATATCTTCTATAGCAGCGGGTTCATAAAATTGAAATGATTGATGCCTTTCAGAAATCTCTAGGCAACTAGGTGTTACCATTATTAACCACCCGTGGGAACTTGGCTTCAAATCCAATCTATTATGATTAGAATCTGCATGATCTGTATGAAGTACAGCAAGTCCCGGCCACCAGATGTCACCATTCTTCTATTTCCCTCCTGGTGCTTGGGGAGAGCTAGAGACTCTATTTTCTCCCAAGGGACTGAGGGAAATACGTGCCTCAGAACATTACTGGGATTTCACCAAAAGGTCTTTTCTTAGTCATCCTGGCCTTGCAGATTTCCCTGTGGTTTTTTAGTATCTTGACTTGACAGTTCATAATAGCTGAGGAGCCAATGGCTGATAATTTGGGGCTCATCTGGTCAGGAAGCGTTAGAGCCATTTCCTCCAGCTAAGCTTGAAGACAGGATTGACATAAGGTGCCCAAAGCCCAGAACTTGCTCAGTGCAGGAGAGGCTATGGATGTGCCCTATTAAGGTCCTGGGGTCAGGAGACCTCAACCAGCTATGAGCTCACTTACAAAATGAAGGAGAGGGACTGAATCATTTCTAGGGTCTAAAAATTCCATGATTCTCAGTTTGTAAATGCCTCTGGTGGGGAGGGTGGGTAGTAGGGTGGGGGTAATCTAAGTCCAAGAAATAAGACCCCAGAGAGGACAACGAAGTAGGGGTGAAGTCCTGCAGGGCAGATCAGAGGAAACTGAATATGAATCCTTATGAGGTCTGGATGTAGTGACTGGTTATGGGGTCTGGAACTTGCTGGGGTTATGATCTTGTGGATTCTACCACGAACTTAATAGCCCACTCTTCCTCCATTCCAGATACTACTTAACAATAAACTATAATGCTTATCGATGTAAATGTATGGCATTCTCTCTCCTGGGGCTTGGTTGGATTTAATCTGTCATGTCAGTCAATGTTCTTTGTGGTTGCCTTCAGGGCACAGGATGTGTTTTATTTGTGAATTTACAACAGTGCAGTTTTCAGCTAGCTCATCTGGAGTGTTCCTAAAATCCGCGAGTGGGAGCAGGGCAGAGAAGGAAGAATGGATTTCATTTATTAAGTGCCAGATATCCCTAAGTATTTCACATATATTTCATATCATCTTCACAGTAACCTCATGAAGCAGCATTTATTATGCTCATAGATAAAGATGAATTCAAATGGTTAAGTGGCTTGTCCTAGGTCACGAAAACCAAATGGCTGTATACATACTGCTTTGTGTAATGCGTTCTAAGAAAGAGTAAACAGCCTCAGGGCGTTTTGTTAAAGTTGCCTGCACCCCTAAGATGGTTGAGACCACAGTCTCCCCATCACTGGGCTTCGCTGCTGTAAGGCCCCTTGTCCTTTGGGGCTTGGACTGCGCCACTCCGGAGGATGCATTGTCATATCAATATCTGCACACCGCCCCTGACCTTGTTAGAATATTATTTATGACCTCGATCGGAGGTCCCGCGCTCGCTCCTTTCCCACCTTGGGCTGCGGAACAGAGTGGCTGGGAGAAGTCCTCCTAGACAGGGTTGAGAGTTTGCCGACGGCCCCTGAGAAGCTGGGGCGTTCCGAATTGGCTGAGCCCGAGGCCAGGGGCGGGGAGTTTGCCAAACGTCCCCGGCCGGAATTTCTGCCTCCTAGAGCCACGAGCCCAGAAGCGGGGAGAAGTTGGTGAGGTCGACTAGGGGAGGGTTGCCAGGAATTGAGGACGGACTCCTGCCCCGGTCTACTGAGCTCCCAGAGGAGCGTCTCTGCTGCGTCGGGGCTGAGTGTGGACGCGCTGCGCGCGGCCCCGCCAAGGCTGGTAGTTTGCAGACCGTCCCTGCCGCGGCCCGCTCGGCGGCGGCCCTGCGGCTCCCGCGGTGGCGGCGGCCCCGGGCGCGATCCAGCCCAGGTAGCCGCGCCGCAGGCTCGGGGCGTCGCGACCCAGCGCCTCGGGCCCCGCGGGCACGGCGGCCGGCGGGTGCTCCTGGCTGCTGCTGCTGCCAACAAGGAGGTAAGAGCTGCCGGATCGGGATGATCGCGTCGGAGCTCGTCATCCCCGCGGGGTGATGCACGCAGAGGGGACCGCGGGGGGCACGGGGAACCGGGCGCGGGCGAGGAGAGCCCGCACCGGGGTCGGCGCGGTCGGGGGCTTCCTTCCGTCGTTCCTCTGCCGCCTGCGTGGGTGCCCCGGCCCCGGCCTCTCTGCAGGACCCCGGAGTGCAGACGGGGGACGCGCCTTGAGGAGCCCACCTGCCCCCGGCAGCGCCTCCCGGGGGAGGCTGAACCCCCCAGGCCCCGTGACGAGGGGGCTTGTCGGCTTTCCTAGGGACAGTCCAAAGGAAGCTCTGGTTGCGCGGGCTGGAGGCGAGCGGCCAGGGATGGTAGATGGGCGCTTGGACCGCGGAGGAGCTCGGTGGGGGTCACGCCGCAGGCGTGGGCCGGGCCGGGGTCCTCGGGACCCAGGCGCACTGGGCGGGCTCGGCCAGAGGCCAGTAGGGAGGAAGGAAGAAGGAGGGAGGCTGGCCCTGAGCCCCTAGGGAGGAGGCATGCGGCGGGCCGGTGCTCCGGGCCTGAGGGTCCAGGAGGCCCGGGGGCGCCCCAGCTGTTAGGGGACGGCCCACGGGTCCACGATCCCGCCGGCGCGCTCAGCGCTGCTGCCGGGTCTGGGAGGCTGCAGGGAGCGCAGAGCCCACACCCGCGCACACACTCCCCGAGAGCATGCTCAGTGCGGTCCTGGGAACTTCCTGCCGAGTCGTGAGCCGCCCCGGCCCCCTCCTGGCCCACTCCTGGCCCTCGGCTCGCAAAGTTGGGGGCGGCGGGGCTAGAGAGTCGTGGGCGCCGCTCTCGCCTGTGGCTCCTCTGCGCCCCTGGCCCCTGACTCGCCTCAGTTGAGCTCCGCTCTCTGCTCTCCCCCGCTGCCCCCGCAGCCGGGATTGGGGGCGTGGGTGTTAGCTCCTGCTCCCAGTGGCGGGGTGGCCAGAGGCCTGGAGCGCGACTCTCAGCCTGGTGGACCTGCGCGCTGTGCGCCCTCTTGGTGCCTGGACCTGGCGCGGCGAGCAGGCGGGGTGCAAGGGGGTGTGTGAGCCCAGGGACGCTCGCGCACACACTTGCGGTCACACACAAAGCCGCGGTTTTGTAGCCGCCGCGCGGAAGAGCCGAAGAGGGAAGGGGGTGGCGCTTGCATTGTCCTGAGGCGTTTGGAGCGCTGATGGGTGCTCGGCTCCTCAGGGCTGCGGGAACCGGGTGATGTGGATGGATTCGGTCTAGGGCCCGGCCCTCCTGGGACCCACTGCCAGGCCTGGCCCCGGGTGGCCGCCGCTATCTGCACCTGGCTCTGGCGGCCCAGTTAGGGGAGGTTGGGTACTTCTAGGTCTGTGAAGTTGGGAAGGGGCAAACTCGGGTTTCTGTGGGGTTCGGGTGGATGGCAACATCGCACTTGTAAACACACCCAGACCCAAGTGTTAGAGGTAGCACCTCATTCTAAAGAGATGCGAGTGGGAAGCTAGGTCGTTGAACTGACCGCCTACCCCCCAGTTTATTGTCAGGACCTGATCAACTTGGTTTTTACTCCAAGAGACTCCCCAGTGTTAATCTCTGTGTCATGAATGAACATCCTAAGCCTTGCGGCTGCATCAGAACTCCCTTGTCTGATCCGAGAAAATCACTGAACATTTTTTCATGAAGGGCAAAGCATCTGAGATCTGTCGTGAATGAATTTGCACCCCCCTCCCCCCGTCCCCACTTCTTTCCTATAAATTATTTTTGTTGCTATTGTTCAGGGCTGAGATGGGCATCCTCAGATTTATTTGGCAGTTAAGATTAGAGCAAAGCTCTCTTGTCTTTTTTTTTTTTTTTTTTTTAAGTTGGGGTTTTGCTCTTGTTGCCCAGGCTGGAGTGCAATGGCGCGTTCTCAGCTCACTGCATCCTCAGCTTCCCGGATTCAAGCGATTCTCTTGCCTCAGCCCCCCAAGTAGCTGGGATTTCAGGCGCCTGTCACCATGCCTGGCTAATCTTTCATTTTTAGTAGAGACGGGGTTTCACCCTATTGGTCAGGCTGGTCGCGAACTCCTGACCTCCGGTGATCCACCTGCCTCGGCTTTCCAAAGTGCTGGAATTATAGGCGTGACCCACCGTGCCCGGCTTAGAGCAAAGCTCTCTTTTCTAGAGAGCTTTTTAGTTTTTTCCAATTTAGTTTTTTCCTCTTGCCCTCCTCCATCACCCTGCTTTTAAATGCTCATTTAAATGCCCATGTCGTCAGCCTTACTTGGAGAGGCCCTGAAAAGCAAGGTGATGGAGGAGGGGCAAGAGGGTGACTGTTTCACCCTTTGTAGGGGCTGGGAGAAGAGGAGAAGGAAGTTGCTGTGTCTGGCATCTGCCTCTGCTGGGGTGGCTCTGCCTGGGTATAGGGTTTGGGCTTTTTCTTTCATCTCCTCCTTTGTTTCACCCTGCCTTCTTCACTCTAGGACACTCGTGACTGGAGTCATTCGGTGAAAGGAATCTGCAGTCCTGCTTTGGAGCTTTGCAGGGTTTGCACCTACACAAGCAGCCACCAGTTGGTTTTAAGGTGAACTGCAATGGCAGGAGGCGTGGGGAGTTCTGCCCCGATCTGCCGGTGGCAACTGTGTGCTCCAGCTGCTGCTGCAGAGCAGCTCATGGGCTTTTTGATCTCCTCAGCAGTGTGCATTTCAAGTGCTTTGTGTTTGGAAGTGTGAATATAGTACTCATTTATATATATTCCCTCATCTGTATACATTTTTATAAAGAGGTGTGTGTGTATGTACATGCATATGCCGTGTTCTTTGGTAGAATCTGGAAGCTGGAAGGGACCTCAGGAAATCACAGGCATTCACATAATCTCTCATCCCATTCAATTTTCTTAGTTTTAAAATAACCAAGCCACCTTCTGCCCAGCCGTCCTCCAAAAGCATTGAAATGCTAGAATCCCCTGTGACCCTAGCTGACGGGGAGGCCTTTGGAAGTAGGAGTTCCCAGGAACCGTTCTAGGTATCACTCTGACATTTGACACAACTTTTCCCTAATGTTCCATGTGTCCCAGGATCTAAGGCACTACAGAGACATCCCTGGATTAATTTTGGCAGGGGACAGGCAGTGACTAGTGTACCCTGCAGAGATGTGTAGAAAACTGCAAAGAGCAGTCATCTGTAAGATCTGGGTTGGAAAGTTTATGTCCTCTCCTTCCCGTCATACAGACAGATGGCTGCTCTGCTCTTTCTCAAGAGGCTTTAAGCACAGTAGGAACTCATTGTCTTCCTTCCTCGTTATGTGTCATGGGCTCCTGGCCCTAGGAGGCATGGAGGAGGAGTGGTTGGGAGTGGCATTCTGTGTTGATGCTGTTATAATAGGCCTCAGGAAAGTGTGTGCTGTTAGCTTTGTCTCTGGGGGTTTCCTGTGGTGAATTTCAAAGTTTGGGGAAGGGTCCTGGTGTCAGATGAACAGGTTGATGGGTAGTTTTGACTGCTATAATTCAGATGATACTTGAGAAAAGGGAGGAAATAATTTTATATGGGGGGATTGCTATCTGGGTGACAATTGAGAAGATAGGGTGAGAAATAAATAAGCATTTGGGACTTGTCAGTGCAGGTTTTACCAGGCTGCCTTTAAAGTTAATAATTGCTTTGAAGTATAGAGTCACTCTTAGTAGCCAGAAGATGGCTACACTTTCAAATTTCTCTTTGAAATTAAGTAATGATCTCTCCAACCCTTAAAGTCTCTAATCTAAGCCATATCCCTATACATGTTTTACATCCTGTGTCAACATTCACAATTGTGACTGATGCTGGCTGCTGATGAGCATTTATCTAGCATCTGCCATGTGCCATGCACTGGGCTGGTGCTGGGTATAAAGATGTCCTCCTAAATTATCTCACTTTTAATTTATCAGACCTTCTTTTACTATGTGTTAATGCAAACTAATAGCTCTTGGAAAGCCGCCAAGGTGGGTCCCAGGAGCCTTAGCACTGTAACCACGTTCTCAGCCGGAGGAGTTTGGACTCGAGCTTTGCGTTTGCCCATTTGGGCAGTTTTATTTATTTTTTTCATTGCCACAATTAAGTGCATCCTTCCTTGACTTTGTCATATCTGCAGGGCTATGTGTGTTCATGGGACGGTTTGGAGGAATCACTTTATTTGTTCAAAATCCCACAGTTCTCTTGTCTAAACACGCAATCTTCTGGAATGGGAACAGGGCTTTCCTCTCGGGACTCTGCCCAGTCTTAAAAATCAGGACAGGCAAGGGTTATACGCTATGGTGGCTGGGTTTAGTGGGAGCAGTTTGTCTTGTAAACTGGCACTGTCTCTTTGTCACCTTCACTGCCAGGCTGGCATTAATGCCTGCTGGATCTTGACCCTTGCTCAAGTGGCACCCTGCAATGGCTAAGGAATATTTCTCCACTCTATTTCCTGACAAAGTGAACTCAGGAATGAGTTACACTCAAGTACTTCTGTTACTAGTAAGAGTTAACTACTGGTGCTTGCAATAGGTTTACTTTTTAAAATGTCAGCACTTCAAGGTTATCCCTAGAATAATAACAGCCTCACTTATTTGCATCCCTTTGTGATGACCCTTGAGGGAACATGTGCCACCCACCCACTCCTGTTTGAACTTCACGCTGTAATGTTGTAGTTCGGTGCACAGACTGCTTATAAGTCCTGTCATGCTGGTGAAATGTTTTTTAAAACTTATTGTAAGTATCCTACAGAGAAAAGCCTTCCATTCTATTTGTTTTGGGTCTTTTCCATGTCTGGGTCCCCGCGTGGGAGTGTGTTATGTTGGTGATCATCATAGAGATTGTATTATATGTCTTGGTGGAGAAACATCAGAAAAGGTGGGCAAGAAAATAGGAATGATGGCGATGAAAAACATCTGTCTTCCCCGATTGGCATTATTGCAGATGCTTCTTTTGTACTCCAGGTATTTCCCTGAACAATGAGGTAGATGCTGTGTTATTCCCAGTTGATACGTGGAGAGACCGTAACATCGTGAGGTCAGGAAATCTAGCTAAGGTCACAAACAGCTACTGAGTGGCAGAGCAAGGATTTGAAGCCGGGTGGTCTAGGTCCAGAGCCAGTGCGGGTTGGGCTGTGAGTAGTGGTTAAGGCTGATGAGCCTGTCCTGTAATAGCCAGCACCTTCTTTCCAACCCAAGCCGAGAGGGCTTCATAGATACCCAGCGGCACCGCAGGGGGGCCCTCCTCTTTCTAGCTGAGGTCACCGTGCAGAGAGTTGGAGGAACTTTCTCAAACTCTCACCAGCAGGCAACTGTGGCAAAGCTGGACCTCACATCTCATCTGTGGTCCCACAGGAACAGTTGGTAACAGTTGATAATGGGTGCCTGCCTGCTTTGTTTATAGGGATGATACAGGAAGAGAATTGATGGCTACTGGGCATCTGTTCCTCCCTGGAGCCCACTGTGCGCTCACACCCAGCTTCACCTTGGAATGTGGTGGGGAGCAGGTTGGTGTGGCCCCGTTCCCTCCTATCATCCCCAGCTGGGAGAATCTATGTCCTTTGGAATGAAGGGTTCCCTTTCTCATGTCATCTTTTAAGTTTGACATCATAAGAATTCAGTCTGGGCTGGATTTTCCATTTCACTCTTACTAATTCTGTGTTTTAGGGCTGCTGGCTCCTCTCAGCCTTGATTTCCTTTCTTTAGGAGCATGGGGTGGGTGAGGGGTGACCTGGAAGAGGTATCAGGACTCTTCCTTAACATTTCCGATAAACGGTGCCTGTGAAGACATTCCCGTAGTGTCTGTGGAATCCTAGAGAGAGAGCAGGGCCACACAAAATGCTCCTCTGAACCCGAGATTGCCACACTTTGTGGAATCTTCCCGTTGGACATAGCAGTGAGCGCCCATTTCCTTTCCTGCCCTCACCTACTCCTGATTCGGATTGCCTCTGCTGAATAAATAGTCCCTGGCTACCCAAGGAGTTTAAAGTCTAAGCCTGGTCAGTGCACACCCAGAAGAGTTAAGTTTAGTAATAAAGGTAAATGTAGATGAAGAACACACTAATTCAGCCCATGTGACCACTTTGGGCCTTAGTTGTTAGGTTGAGAAGTAAGAGGGGATTGAATGCACTCCAAAGATCTGTTCAGTTCGTCATCTTGCTTAATCCTATACATGTGGCAAAAGAGGTGTAACATAACTGAAATTCCCTTATTAAATTAAAAAGAAGATTGAGAACACATTCAGATTGTTTTTGCCCATGCCGGTAGACTATTTAGCAGACAGCTGAAAAGCTTAACTAAGAAGAATCAGCCCTTTATTGTTACTCTCTTTGGGGATGTTTATCTTTGTATGTTTAGAAATAAAAAACCTTGGTCCTTACTTTCAGCCCTGAAATAACCTGCTTTTCCTCTAGTGAAGCTATTTTTTCTCTTGGGAAATTGAGATTCATTGAGATTCAAAGAGTAGAGAAGATGACCAGGCTCATAGCCTTCTGTGGTTCCTCACACAGCGCCCTGGGGATGTGGCTAGGTGTTTACATACTGCCACCAGCAGGGCCAGATTCTGTCTACACATTCAGTGTGTAACTACTACCTTTCAACGTAAGGGAGTTTGGTGTCAGTCTTCTTGCGGTTTTGCAGCTGCTTTTTTTTTTTTTTTTTTTAACCATCTGTTATTTTCACCTCCAGTTTGTTATTTACAAGCATCCATGCCGGTGAGTTTTCTGAATGACCGATTCTTTCTTGGATGCAAAGAAAAAGCACTGTCTTTGCCTCATGCAGTGTGTGATCTCTCTGTTTTCCTTTGGCATCTTTCTTAGTATTTCTGTTTGGTATATTTCCTTCCTCCCCTTTCTTGTAATGTTTAGAGCACCTAGGGTTAGAGGCCCCACCCGGTGAGGATATGGCAGGGAAGAGGAGTTTCCCTCTGTCCCCTTCCCCCAGTAATCTTCATCATGCAGTGTCCCCAGTCCTGTGTAAGACCTTTGCAAACACGGCTTCAAGCCCCTCTGTTCATCTTGATTGCCTTCCCTCTGTAAAAAAGTTCTTAATGGGACATTCTCCCCTTCTTCCTTTATTTGATTTTTAGCTATGATGCTTGGCAGTTTTAAAGATGACATTGTTATATGGGCAGTCTTCACTGTACATTACACACAAATATAATTCTCCTGGGTAAATAGGATCAACTTTTACAGGTTCACCATTCCTCCTTTGCAATTCTTAGTGCAGTGAGCTCCATCAAGGGAAAGGTTCCCCCTCCCCCCCGCCCCCAGGCTTGTTCCAAATAAACCCCCCCCAAAACAAAAAAAGAAACGCGTAGCTCCAATAAAGAAAGGAGTGTCATGGAGCTCTCATGGGTGCAGGCTGGAAGCTCCAGGCCTGGCGTGCTGGAGTCACGAGATGAGCTGTCCAGGCAGCGTGGCATCGTGAGTGAACTCCGACTGTGGCAGGTGAGGCTTCTGCACTTAGCTGTCTTCATGTGGACCGATTCTGTGCTTAGTGATTCTGATTTCTTATCTGAAAAGCGATGCATCACTTAACTTCTACACTTGGAGGGTTCTACTAGTGTACCTGCGTGGCTGGGTTCTGCACACTCAGCTACTTTAGTTTCTTTCTTTCTTTTTTTTTTTTTTTTTTTTGAGACGGAGTCTCGCTCTGCCGCCCAGGCTGGAGTGCAGTGGGGCGATCTCGGCTCACTGCAAGCTCCGCCTCCCGGGTTCACGCCATTCTCCTGCCTCAGCCTCCCGAGTAGCTGGGACTACAGGCGCCCGCCACCTCGCCCGGCTAGTTTTTTGTATTTTTTAGTAGAGACCGGGTTTCACCGTGTTAGCCAGGATGGTCTCGATCTCCTGACCTTGTGATCCGCCTGTCTCGGCCTCCCAAAGTGCTGGGATTACAGGCTTGAGCCACCGCGCCCGGCAACTTTAGTTTCTTTAGTCTGTCCTTAAAAAGATTCCTAGGTCTGTTCCTGGTTTTGAGGTTCCATTTGTTCATTATGCTCTTTTAGAGTTCATCTTTTAAAATCAGTCTGTCCACATTGTTTTTTCCTCTTAGCACAATTTATGGTCTCATGCAGGTCAACAAATTGGGACTCTGAATGTGAGCGTATGTGTCCACTCACCACTAGGGCTTATTACCTTATTGTCAATGTTATCTTAAGAAAAAGTGGAGGCTGGGTACAGTGGCTCATGCCTGTAATCCCAGCACTCTCAGACACTGAAATGAGAGGATTGCTTGAGCCCAGCCTGAGCAACAAAGCAAGACTCCTGCCTCTACAAAAAAAAAGAAAGAAAGAGAGAGAGAAAGAAGGAAAAAAAAAAGAAAGACGGAGTGATCAGAGAGCTGCAGGTTTGGAGTAGCCATCAGTTAAAGGAAGTCTGCAGAAAGTTTCTGTGAAAGGGTTTTGTTACTATGGCCTTTCCCCTAGTGCCAGCTTGTTAAGAAGTGTAGGTAGGGGATCCTTGCTAATATTATGTATTAAGATTTTATTGTTCTTCCTCTAAAGTGTTTTTCATGATAATGAGTTGCTTATTCTATAATAGTGCCTTTTCTCTATTTCTGTAAGCAGAATCAAATACAACTCTCAAGTTTTATTTGTTCTTTTTTTTTTTTTTCTCTTTAGAGACAGGGTCTTGCTCTGTCACCCAGGCTAGAGTGCAGTGCTGCAATCATAGCTCACTGGAACCTCCAACTCCTGGGCTGAAGTCATTCCCTTGCCTCAGCTTCTTGAGTAGCTAGGGCTACAGGCATGTGCCACCATGCCTGGCTAAATTTTTTTTAAGTTTTTATTATTTTGGAGAGACAGGAGTCTTACTATGTTGCCCAGCCTGGTCTTGAAGTCCTGGCCTGAAGCAATCCTACTGCCTTAGTCTCTCGAAATGCTCTGATTACAGTTGTGAGCTGCCGTGCCCAGATAGCTTTCCATGTTTTGATGCCATGTCTGGTTAATACTCTCTTAAGTTTCCGAGTTTCTTCCTCCTAGTTCAGTGGTTTCAAATGTAACTTTTCTATTTCCTCATTGTCAGTCTCTAATAGAAATACTACAGGATTACTTCTATTGCTGCTGTAACAGCCACAAACTTAGCAGTTAAAGCCCCACACATTTATTCTTTTTGAATTCTATAGGTGAGAGGTCCCTTATGGGTCTCATGGACCAAGATCAAGGTGTCTGTTCCTTCATGAGGCTTGAAGGGAGAATCGGTCTCCTTGCCTTTTCTAGCTTCTAGAGGCTGCCCATGTTCCTAGGCTTGTGCCCCCTTCTCCAGTTTCAATGCCCGCAGTGTCCAGCCGAGTCCTTGTCTCTCTGCCATCACACTGATACTCTCACCAAGCTGGAAAATATTCTCTGCTTTTCAGGATTGATGTGATTAGATTAGACCAAGCAGGGTAATGCAGCATAATCTCCCATCTACAGGTCCTTGATATAACGCCATCTCCCTGTAAGGCAACAGAAGCACAGGTTCCAGGGATTAGTATATGATGAACATATTTGGGGGCCCTTTTTCTGCCTACCACAGTCCTCAAAGCTCCAAATAAGGAACTGGTTCTTTGCTCTTTATGTAAAAGAACTGTTTTTCTTTGCAAAGAAGGGTTACTGTTGCAGGATCTGTTCTTCTCCCCTTTGAACATATTCAAATCAACTATTTGCAAAAACATTGGTATTTAAATAAGGTTTGAGGTCTGCTGAGACCAGATGCTGAGCTGAGTACTTTTACTTGTTCTGGCTTATGTAATTGTGAGCCGTCCTACTATTAGAGTGGGGAAACTGAGGTGCAAAGGAAACGTGCCCAGGGTCACACAGCCAGAAGTGGCAGAGCCAGCGTACAAAAGGCTGCATTCCCGAAATTGGCATTCTTTTCACTCTGCTTTTCTGCCTTACAAGCGATAAGGCAAAAACACAATGAGAAATGGTAATGGAAAACCTTAAAATAATGTAAAACCTCTCTGCTTCTGCCAGGGTGATCATGATAAACAATAAATATTTGCCTGTGGTAGATTGATTTTTTTTTTTTTTTTAACTAATGGCCTCCATTAATGGCCTCCCTGAACTCCCTGTATCCACTATCCACACTCTTTGCCCTATAACTTTGCAGCTTTTCTTCCTCCTTCCTTCTTCCCCCACCCTGGTCCCCTGCGCCCCATTTGGCTATGTGACTTTCTTTGGCCAGTGGGATGTTAGCACATGCTGTGTATAAGCAGAGTTGTGAAAAGTGGCTGTTTCTGATTGCCTTTTACATAACTGGGCTTGCACTTTCAGACCCCACCACCTCCATGAGATCGTGCCCAGGCTAGCCCAGTGGAGGGGCCAGGTTTGTGCTTGTGGATTCCATCCTAGACCGGCCAATGCCATCTGACCTGTCAGCTGTGTGCTGTCTCCTGAGCAGGTCTAGGTCGGCCGGGGTCACCTGAATCACCCACGGGCTGACCTATAGAGATGGGCAAATCATCCATGGTTGTTGCAAGCCACTGAGTTTGGGGGAAGTTTGCTATAGAGCAGTTGTTAACTGATGCGCAGCTCATATCAAATGTTTGAATAGTGCAGAAAGTAATTTTAGTGTCCTTTTAAAAATCCTTTTGTTAGTTACTACTTGTAACTAATTAATATTCTTTTAAGATTGTACTTAGGTTGAACAACTTGCCCATTGTATCTGCCTCTTTTCCCCTTTTTAGAAAACCATTGAAATCCTTTATATTTTAACCAATTTCACTCAGAAACAGACTAATTTTCCTTTCTGAAACTGTTTATCTTCTAATATGGTGGCTTTTGACCCCAACCTAGAGTAAGAAATACGTGCTGACTCAGAACTCACGTATGTAAGTAGATAATCGCAGGAAAAGTTTCATAAAAAGTACTTAACCTTTATAGTGGCCTCTGGTGTTTTCTATTTTGTTCTATTTCATTGTCTTAAAAATTCTGGTCAGTGGTCAGGTGACAGGTGACTGGCTGCCTATTTTGTAAATAAAGTTTTATTGGCACATACCCAATCCCATTTGTTCTTCTGTTGTTTATGGCTACTTTCACACTACAATAGCAGAGGCCAGTGGTTGTGACTAATAGAGATGATCTGGCCTGCAAAGCCTCAAGTATTTACTCTCTGGCCCAAGAAGAAAAGTTTTCTGATCTTTGCACGGAATGGATTTCATAACCCATCAGTTAGTTGTGACCTTCTATTTGGAAGACCCTGTTCAAGTGACCCTTCGCTCTCCTCATACCCTTCTAGAGAGGACAGTGAACACATCTGGCAGATGTGAAAACTCACCCTTCTTTGTTTACTTAGAATCAACAATTAAGTCCTCGCCTTCTAACATTACACCCAATTGGCTTATATAGGAAACTTTTCAAGCATTTCTAAATTGTTTCATTATAAGTAGTGTTATGCCCCCCCTTCTTAATTTATTTTTAAATATGGCTTTCCAGTGGAAACTAACTGGAATTAAAATGGACACAAATACCATTCAAGTGCTAGTTATTTATTCATTAGATCCCAGCAGTGCCTTTTTTGGTGATATAATGGAGTTCATTAGTGGGAAAGGCAAAGAAACAGTGATCCTAGCTTCTCTTACAACACCTTTCTGGCAGCTGGGCCTTATTGCCACATTTCTGAATTAGGGTGGTATTATTTCTGAGCAGAATAAAATTTAGAGACATTAAATCATGGAATTCTGTGGTTGAAAAGACTTTGGAATTTTTTTAAAACTCAGATTTAATTGGCTCCTTAAAGGCCAAATTTTTCCAATACCTTCATTTTTCCAAGCCTGTCAAGAAAGGACAACATCGTTATTTATGTTGTGTGGCTCATGGGATTGATGAGAAAGAGCTGAGGCAGAAAACCTTCAGAGGGATCTGGATATGTCTTTGTAGAATCTGAAATGCCAGGTGAAGGATGGTCCCTGGCCCATTTATTTATTGTCAGTGAGAATGGAATCAAAATAAATGAGCTTAAACTACAGCATGAAGAGCTTAGGTAAAATCTGAGAAACATCCCTCAAATAAGGTCGGTTCGTTGATATTAGAATAGGTTATCCGGTAATCTTAATAGATTCATTGCATACAGCAAGTCAATATGGAGAGAAACTGGGTTGCAGCAGAGAAAGAAGTTTAATCAAAGGGCCACCAAATGAGGGGAGGGGAGGAAACCTCAAATCTATCTCTCTGAGGAGTTTGGGTTAGGGTTTTTAAGGGTTTTGGAGAGGGCCAGGCTTGGAGGTTGTTGATTGGTCGAAAAGTGCAGGGTGAACATGGGACAGGGAGGTGAACCACCTGCATTCTCATGCTGATCCATTTCTCTGAGGGGGTCTTCAAACTGGTTGTTGGAATTCAGGGTCTGAAAAACAAAATTAAGCCATCCTTAAAAAAAAGGCCTTATGATACTACTGTCCGAGATCCTGTCTGTAGGAACAATGGGGATGCAAATCAATTCCTAAACTGTCTTATGACCCCAATATCAGAAATCCTACTTATAGGAACAATGGGGATGCAAATGGCCACTATCTAGTGCTATGTGACTTTTAGAAACAGGGAAGCAGGCCAAGGTGCAGCCTGACTAGTGCTTCATTGTAACCATATTTCAGTCCAGAAGCTGGCATGCAATTCTTACCAACCCTGTAGGGATGGTTTCACTCCTAAGCATTTTTGATGTTAGCTGCTGCCCTTTGTTCGGATGGATGGCTGTCCTTCCTGGTGGTTGGATGCCTTTAATTAATAAAGATTCTTCTGAGTGCTAGCAACAGAAACCTGCTGGAGCTTGCTTCAGTGGAAATAGAGAACTCACATTAGGAACACAGGGATAGGGTCCAGGAGCCCTCTGCAGCCTGGGATCGAGGCTCTAGGAACCCCAGAAATCCTTGTTGCTCTCCTCTCTGCTTCCATCTGCCTGTCTGCTTAATTCTCCTCCCTGCCTTATTCTGCTTTTCTTGTCCCAAGGGCAGAACTCTGGGTAAGGGGATTTGTTACAGGGTATAAGCCACACAACAAGGCTGATCTTTCTTTTGTAATGCCAGTTCTGGTTTTCCCTCGGTGCCCAGCTTGAGATCACCCAGAGGTGGGCAGGGGATGGCACCTGGAGAGAGGACTCTGGCCTAGTCCCAGGCCCTACAATGTTATTGGGGGCATTTCAGCAATTTGGTGGGGGGGGCAATTTTGATTGTCAGTGATGGAGGAGAGCTACTAGCATTTATTGGATGGGGACCAGGGATGCTAAACATCTGTAATGGGTAGAGCAGTTGTGTATCACAAAATGTTTCCTGTTACCCACTAGACAATCATGGACAAGCAAAATCTGAACCTAGACCTAACTTACGTATAAGCAAATAATTGTTGCACAGTTTAAGTAAACATCAATTTTTCCAATTAATGAAGAAAGATTGTGCTTTCTTTTGTTAGGAAATTTACCATTTTGGAAACTCACACTACCTATAGAATTAGCACATCACCTGTATCAGCCCACCTTTGTAGCTGACGCATTGAAAAAATTTCACATTAAAGTGCAGGCATCTAATGCCTCCATTATGTCTTTTAGAGTGATCTTGCCCAGCTAATTGCATATTGAAATCCGTTAGGTTTGTCATAAATTACTTTCCTCTATTGTCTTTTGTGTCAATCTTAGGACATTGAATGTATATGTTTGAAACTGTGTTTAGGTAGGTTATCTGAGCATTTGGTTCAGACAGTAAAGAGAGTGTTATAAGCTCACTATGAGCCCCAGGGGCTTTGGGGCTGATAGGGTTTAGAACACTGCACTAGGGGAAATGAATTGTAAAGTAATATTTTTTCTCTAGCCCAATGATTCAGCTGAATTAATACTTTTAATGCGAAGCATTTTTTAAAAAAAGCAAACTGGCCTGGCACGGTGGCTTATGCCTGTAATCCCAGCACTTTGGGAGGCCGAGGCAGGCGGATCACAAGGTCAAGAGATCGAGACCATCCTGGCCAACATGGTGAAACCTCGTCTCTACTAAAAATAAAAAAATTAGCTGGGCGTGGTGGCGGACGCCTGTAGTCCCAGCTACTTGGGAGGCAGAGGCAGAGGCAGGAGAATTGCTTAAACCCGGGAGGCAGAGGTTGCAGTGAGCCGAGATCACACCACTGCACTCCAGCCTGGCAACAGAGTGAGACTCCATCTCAAAAAGAAAAGAAACCTTGGCCTATGCATGGGGTATAGCAGAAATAGAGATATTGGCCCCATAGTGCTCCTCCCCGAGCCACACCCATGGGTGGTGGACTGTCCTTGTACAACCTCCACCCTCCCATATATACAGTTAGTTTTTGGCTGTTGCTGGGCCATGGCTCCCATGTAGGTTTCTGCATTATTCTGGAAAAACTGCAGGAGTAGAAGGCAAAATTAGGTTGTCACATGAGTTTCATAACTACACAAGGTTTCAGGGAGACCTGTGAGCTTGCAGGGGAAAATATTACACTTTCATTTTCACTAACTTCTAGACAAAATTTAGCAATTCTTTTACTTTGGAAGGTTGCACATAAGGCACAGTAGTATTATTGCTGTTTGTGACTTTGTCACCAATAGAAATCTAATATTTTCATGTCACATTAGAGATGATTAACACGTATGTTGAAATATCAATATTCATCACCACTTTGAAATTATGGTGGCAGTTGCACCTGTTGCTAGATAGTGTTAATGTGTTAAGATATAAGCTGCAGGTATTGCCATATCACAATTAAAAAAAAAAAATGTGGGGCCGGGCGCGGTGGCTCACACCTGTAATCCCAGCACTTTGGGGGCCTGAGGCGGGTGGATCACAAGGTCAGGAGTTTGAGACCAGCCCGGCCAATATGGCAAAACCCCATCTCTACTAAAAATACAAAAAAATTAGCCGGGCATGGTGGTGGGCGCCTGTAGTCCCAGCTACTCGGGAGGCTGAGGCAGGAGAATGGTGTGAACTTGGGAAGCGGAGCTTGCAGTGAGCCAAGATTGTGCCACTGCACTCCAGCTTGGGTGGCAGAGCGAGACTCCATCTCAAAAAAAAAAAAAAAAATGGGGGGCCGAACGCGGTGGCTCATACCTGTAATCCCAGCACTTTGGGAGGCCAAGGCGGGTGGATCACTTGAGGTCAGGAGTTCGAGACCAGCATGACCAACATGGCAAAATCCTGTCTCTACTAAAAATAAAAAATTAGCCGAGCATGGTGGCAGGGTGCCTGTAATCCCAGCTACTAGGGTGGCTGAGGCAGGAGAATTGCTTGAACCCCGGAGGCAAAGGTTGCAGTGAGCTGAGTTCGCGCCACAGCACTCCAGCCTGGGCAACAGGGTGACACTCTGTCTCAAAATACATGAATAAATAAAATAATAAATGAATATAAAAAATATTTTGGTAACTATATTTCAATATAATTGATTTCCTCTGCAGTCCTGTGTATTTTATTTTATGCGTTAAAAAAGTCTTTCTGAGAAGAAGTCCATAGGCTGCCCCTAGTTCGCCAAGGGATACAGTAGAATTGTGGTGTGTTCTAGACCCTGCATACCCACTGCTCCCCTTCCCTCCTCTTCATCAAGAGTTGACCTCCATCTGACTTGGGCTTCCTCCAAGGCTGTCAATTATGTGTGTAGAGTGGGTGTAGGCTTATCTCCAACTTTTTTTCTTAGACCTGGTCAAATAATTGAGCTCTGTTATTGGCTCACTCTTTTATCATATGCAAGGAGGCAAGTTTATCAGAACGTTCCTCCAGCAAAGCCGTATCTGTCACTACAAGGTACATGATTCATTTAAAGCCAAATGTCCTAATTATCTGAATCCTAAACAGAAGTCTGACTTGAGCTTCAGTTTCAGTTTTTCAAGTGGAGAAAACCCACAGACATTCTGCAGGAAAATGCCCTAAATACACATTAACCACCTGTTTTCCTCTTGGTATGCTTTAAGGTTATATCATCACCAACAGTACTCTAAGAAATACCCCGCTGCCCAAGAAGTATGTTGTGTACATGGTTGCCAGGGGTGTTTTCCTGTTGGCATATGGCTTTGGAGAGAGGGACATCCCCTAGAAATTGGGGCTTGGCTTGGAGGCAGTCAGTGCTATAGGAATGCACTTCCTCTTGGCTTCCTGCTTTCCACTCAGTGAGTCCAGCCCAGAGGGTGCTGTGCCGCTGCTATAACTGGATTTCTGAGAGTGGAGTCAGCCTTTTTTTGTTTCTGGAAACTTCTCTTGATAGGAAATGACTGTCCACAGAAGAGCTTACTGTACTGCGCCTCGCCGGTCTCCAGACTTGAAGTCATTGCTGTGCTGCCATGGGCATCTCTTTCCTCTCGTAGCTATATTTAGAGCATGAAAATGCTGAGCATTTCCTTTCTGTTTCTTTAGAAGTCAGAGCGGGAAGGGATTTCTTGTATTCAACACAAATCCCTCCGACAACCATATTAAAAGACAGTGGGAGTAATAATTTTTCGTTCTTTGTTTAAAAAATATTAACGCTGAAGCTTGGACTAGAATAGTCTATTTTTTTTTCTGCTTCATTTTTCTATGGATTTTGTTATTGATCAGTTTTATCATTGAGGCAGTTCCATTACATTGTATTCTTACTGTTTAAAGAGAATGTATCTGTATTTAACAAGTTTATCAATGAAGGGATAGCATCTCATCTTTCTTTTTCTTTTTGCAAATGGAAATAGCAAAGTTTTGTTGCTTTCTGAGTCACTGACTGATATTACAGATTTGTGTTCAAGATTGTTGGCACAATTAGGCCTATTATTATTATTATTATTTTGAGACAGAATCTTGCTCTGTTGCCCAGGCTAGAGGGCAGTGGCACTGGTCACTGGTTTCAAACTCCTGGGATCAAGTGATCCTTCCACCTCAGCCCCCCAAAGTCCTGGGATTATAGACATGAGTCTGGCCTAGGCCTAATTTTTAAAGTGAGATACCTAAGATAATTTTATTAAGAAGCTGTTCTTCTATCATTGCCTTTTTTTTTTTTTTGGCTTGAGAAAGCAAGAAATTCACCAAATTTACTCACTAAGAGGTAGTGATTCAGTCTGTAGGATCTCTGACCACTCCCCTCCCCCACCCCGAACCACATTCACTTGAACTGTTTCGTAGAGGTTTGGCTTGGGGTGAATTTTTGATCTTAATCCTGCTTTGTGGAGAGCATAAATAAAGTCCAGAAGGTCTAAAGTATAAGAGTCAAAATACCCATGTGTGGTCTATCTTCTGGTCAGATGGATGACAGAATTAATTGTGCAGCTGCTGGACATGGATAGATCCCATTACCATTTTATAGACCCATATCACAGTAGAAAGTGGAAAATATAGGTCCTGTCTTCAACTTGACAACCAAAAGGCGAGGACCTCACCCATACGGGAGAATGCTTTCTCTCTGAGAACAGTCCTCTTGAGCATGGTTGCTGGTGTACGGGGAATACTGGGTCTGCCTGTGACCGCATCTCATGCACACTGTCTAATGTCATGTTTGGGATAACCATGTATATTAGCTTCCCTTATTTTCACTGGACAAATGTGAAACTCATGTGGGAAAGTGAAGTATGTTGTCTGGGGTGATTCACATAATAAGCAAGGTGGTCATATAATTTATCATCCGAATCAGGATGCTTTTGAGAGTGAAGAGGGGTGCTATTGATGATTATGCTGGGATAACAGGCATAAAAGGGGATATATGGTCCCCCTACTGATAAGGTACAGATTGGGGGTTAAATGCAGGTCTCTGATCTTAAATCATTCCTACTTTCCATTACATGCTGTTAGATCAGGCCACTCTGTCTGCAAATGAATTGGTAAGGCACAGATGGAAGAACCTTCTGAAGATGAGTTTGGCTCCAAGAATAGAGCCAAAGAGAAATTCTCTAAGTCTAGGCGAAAGGTCTTTTTGGCCAGAGAAATGTCTACTAGAGATCTTCTTTCATGTAAAAACATGGAAAGGGTTTTGTTGGAAAGACAGTTTCTTCCTTTATAAAAATGGTTTCCATTGTTCGTTTAAAAGAATGGGTCTGCTTTAGCATTTATAAGAAAGATGGAGAAAGAGTCACAGAATCTCATATCCAGGGCAAACATCTTCATAGCCTGTGGCTGTTAAGATCCAGAATGGCAGATGAATTCTTTAATAGTAAGGTGTGTAGATACAAATTTACTCCTCTTGTTTTTAGCACTCTGACCGTGGCTGCTATCAATGAGGTAATTTTGTGTATGATATAATCATTACTCTGAGATGTTAAGGTAAAAATCCCAGCCCTCAAATAGACTGTTTTGCCCCACCAGGGCTTGTGACAAGCCTTTGTGCCTCTGTGAGCTTCAGACACAGGTGTGCGAACACACCCAGTGGAGGTTCAGACATGAAGACGGATGAAATGCAGGGTTCTTATAAATGATGTTACAGCCCAGCCATGAAAAGGAATGAAAAACCTCGCATAGCACCCCAGGAATTATTTGTTCGCGGTGTCATCTTCTCTTACAGCCTTCTAAGCCAGCTGAGGTACGAAAGCGAAAGTTTCATAACAGAATGGTTCTGTAAATACCGGAGACTATAAAACAGCCCTGCTAGATTACCACTTGTCATCAGGTCAGCAGTGCCAGAGGATGACATGCCATCCACAGGCTAGGCCACTGCTGGCAACCCAGAGCAAGCAGAGGGAGGGGTGCTGGTTATGCACTTGCTGGGCCATTTGGGAACAGCTTTTAGAGCTGTTACGTGGCCTTCCTTCTACACCCAGGTTTAGGGAGGACCTGCCTTCTGACCCTTGGGGCACCTGTAAAAGCATGAATCCTAAAGTAGGTAAAGTGAAACTTGCTGGTGTTGAAGAAAAGTCCTTCCTCCATCAGGAGTGACCAGCAGGACCTGGAGAGGGACTTGGGGGCTCACGGCCTGCACCTGCCCTACTGAGTTGCGTGAGCCACTCTCTGAAGAGGACAATGATCTCTGGCTGTCATTATGAAGGGTCAGCTCTCTCCCTGGAAATAGGAGAACCACTGGCTACAAAACAGGGAGAAAAAGAAAAAGGAGAGGCATGAGAAGGCAAAGCCAGCGGAGAAGGAGGCGGCCTGAGTGTGGGAGCTGCGGCAGTTCCACCGTGGGAAAGGAGAGATGGGACGATGCAGAGCGGCTGTGCTGCCATGGGCGCCACGAGTCTGCTTAGAATGGGGGACAAGGCACTGGCTGGCAAGTCAGGAGATCTGGGGACTGACGCTTTCCCTGCCACTTTGTGAGGCTCTGTCTCTTCCACAAAAGTGGGCGAGTTGGGTCAGATGTTATCCAGCGTGACTGCCAGCTCTAAAAGTCTTTAATGCCGAGCCAATGAGCCATTCTTGTAGGGCTCACCAGTGTGACTCAGTAAACATTTGATGAGTGCTTTATATCAGGAACAGGGCACAAAGGTTAACATAACACCTGTGCCTACGTCTTGGATGAGGCCGTGTCATAAGCAGTCCCGTTGCTCCAGTAATCGGAGAATAGCTAACTTGTCCCAGGCAGTGTTCAGGATACTTTCCACTGATTTCTCTAGTCATGAAGTAGATTAGCAAAATGAGTTAGCAGGAAAAAAAAAGTGCTAGCTGGACACTACTGTTCTAGTTAGAGAGAGGAGGAAACGAAGACAGGGACAGGTTAAGTAATTTGCCCCAGGTTTCATAGCTAACAAGTGAAGGAGCCGGCATTTCAGCCTAGGGAACCTGGCTCCAGAACCCACACTGTGCGGCTGATGTGGGAGTGCTATGGTTTGAATATTCCCTCCTAAACAAATGTGGTGATTTAGTTGCCATTGTAGCAGAAGGAAGAAGTGGGGCCTTTAAAAAGTGGTAGATCGTGAGGGCACTGCCCTCAGGAAGGGATTAATGCTGTTATCCTGGGAATGGATTCATTATTGAGAGAGTTATTGAGGGTTCCCGATAGAAAGGATGTGTTCAGCTCACTTTCCTCAGTCTCACATGGTTTTCTACCATGTTCTGATACAGCAAGAAGACCCTCACCAGATGCCGAGCACCACACTCTTAGACTTCTCAGCCTTCAGAACCTTAAGCCAAATAAACTTCTATTTTTATAAATAACCTAGTCTGTGGTATTGTTCTAGCAGAAAAATGGACTAATATGGGGGGATGTGGTGGTCACATGTTTTTGTCTGCCTCCATGGATGGGCAGCAACCTTGTCTGTCTTATCAGCTATTATATTCCTACTGCTTCGCCCAATGGAGGCTCTTGGGACATTTTTGTTGAATGGATAGATGGATAGTTGGATGGGTAAGTGGATGGATAGATGGGTGGGTGGATGCATGGGTGGGTGGGTGGGTGGATGGATGGGTAGATGGAGGAAATAAACAAGGTCTTCAGGGAGCTTACAGCCTAATGAGGAAAACAGAGTCACACTAATGTCAATGAGTTGCAGGCAGGGACGGGGCTTAGTCCAATCTAGGGCATCAGAAAAGGCTTCCTTGAGGTGGTGGTGGCTGAACTGAGCCTTGAAAGATGTGCGGAATTTGGGGAGAATGGGGTGGGAGAGACTTTGCCAGCAGTGGGCCATGTGGGCTAACTCCAGCATTGCTGGCAGCAGTCAGCATTCCCAGAGCTTAGAGGACAGGGCAGGAGCTGCTGGGGACGGGGCAAGGTCAGGAAAAGCCTTCCTTGGGAATGCATTTGGACTTGCTCCTGAGAGCAGTGGAGAGCACCTGAAAGGTGCATCCCTTGGGCAGATTTGGTTTTCAGATGGTCTGTTCTGCCTGCAGTGTGAAAAGGAGGGAACAGGAGCAAGCCTGGCTCAGGAGGTGGGGTGGTGGGGTCAGGGGACCGCAGTGGTCCCCATGGGAGAGCAGGGGAACTTGAAGTGAAGGGGGTGAGGAGAGGTGGCTGAGGAGTGCAAGGGGAGGATGACGCTTAATTCTGGTCTTGCAGAGTTCAGGGCCTCCCGAGGTTGCTGACGTGTTGCCCAGGTGTTCCCATGTGAGTTCAAAGCTGTGCTGAGCCTGAGAGGGGAAGGGCGGGGCCCTGTAGTTTAGGTGTTTAACCATTGAGAGTGGTTAAAGTCAGGAGACCAGATGATAACCACCCCGAAAAGAGTGTTAACCTGGAAGAGCCAATTCTTGGAAAATTCCTGCATTTACAGGCCAAGCCAAAGAGAACCAATGGCCAGAGAGGCTTGGGTCCGGCTTGAGTGGAGCAGGGACTTGGGGTTTTATGGGACAGATCATCTTGACCATAGTGATAACGTTGGAGCTCTTATAGTGTGCCGGGGACATTTGTGAGCACTCAGGTAGTTCTGATTCATCATACAAATCCAGTGAGGTACGTGTTACTCAGATCTCCATTTTACAGATGAGTGAACTGAGGTGCAGAAGGGCAAAACCAATAATTATCTGAGGTCGTATGCTTCACGTGACCAGAGGGCACTGCGGAACCAAGGCCTTCTGCGTTTTTATTGGTTTTGGTAACTTGCCAATCCCATGGAATGAATCAGAAGCTGAGAAGAGAAGGAAGGTATTGGGGCTACCTTGACAGAGGAAGAAACGTCAGGAAGTGTTTGTTTTCTTTGTTTTTTGTTTTTTAACTTTTTTTTTTTTTTTTTGCGGAGAAGAGGCGGGATAAAGACAAGGTCTCCCTGTGTTGCCCAGGCTGGTTTCAAACTCCTGGCCTCAATTGATCCTCCTGCCTTGACTTCCCGAAATGTTAGGATTACACATGTGAGCCACTGCACCTGGCCCTGTTTTAGTTTTTTTCAAGAGTGATAGAATTGCTCAAAGGCTTAGAGAGCCTGTTCTGAGATTTTAGAGATACAGGCCGGAGGGGGCCTGGGGGTGTGAGGACAGATGTGAGACAGGCCCTCCTCAAGGAGGCTGGGAGAGCACCAAAGGGAGGCAGGGCTGTTTCCGAATTGGGATGGTGATGGGATGACTCCACTGGCATGCAACACCGGGAATAGGTGAACCCGCAGAGACAGGAAGCAGATTAGTGTTGCTGGGGACAGGGGCATGGGGAGAATGCTTGATGGATCCAGGTTTTATTTTGGGGGGTGGTGGTGATATAAATGTTTTGGAACTAGATAGAGGTGATGGTCACACAACGTGGTGAACTTACTCATTGCCGCTAAGTTTGTGTACTGTTAAAGACTGATTCCACGTTATGTGGATTTTATTAATATCTCAATTTGAAAAAGCACTGGAGAGTGCAGAAGTGGGCAGGGAGTGGAGTCGATTGTGTCTCTGGCCCCTGCTTACTCCCTGTTTTGTAACAGGGAGCTTTGTTTTCACGATCTTCCCAACTCCTGACATGTTCTTGTTTCCTAGGAGGTAGGATTCCCTGTGAGCTGAAACCGCGCTCTGCGCATCCTGGGTGCCTGGGAAGTGTTGGAATGAATGAAGGAATGGTTGAGTGCATGGATGAGGAACATCAGGCAGGCGCCTGGAAATAGAGGGGTGGAAGGGTGCTGCTGAACTGGAATGTTTGGCTGAGGATAAAGGGAAATGGAGCTGGCTGAAGACAAGAAAAATCCTAGTTACTGTGTTAGAAGACCGGCAGAAGAGGAGGGTGTGCAGTAACCTGGTAACAATGTTTATATGGTTACTGTGTATTCATTTAATCTTTCTGGTACTGTTGAACTGCCTGAATGCAGAAAAGAAGGTGACTATGAAATGAAGGTGCAGTTTGCTGTTACCACGTGAGGATTTTGCTGGGTAATTATTATAGTGAGAAGACAGGGATGTGCGTGAGAAGAAGACATTGTAACAAGTTCAGGGAGGTGAGGGAATTTAGGAGGGGAAGGCTATGCCGGGGGAGGAAATGGAAAGAAGTGATTCTGGGATGCTCAGGGAGGAAGAGCAGGCCATCAGCCTTGGGAGTAGAGGCCAGGATAAGGTGTGTCAGGGATACTGGGTGAAGATGAAGCTCACTGGGCCGCAAGCAACCACTATGTTGCATCTAGGTCACTGGATTAGTCTGTTCTTGCACTGCTCTAAAGAAATACTTGAGACTGGGTAATTTATAAAGAAAAGAGGTTTAATTGGCTTACAGTTTCACAGGCTGTAAGGAAGCATGATGCTGGCCATCTGCTCGGCTTCTGGGGAGGTACAAGGAAACTCACAATCATGGCAGAAGGTGAAGGGAAGCCAGCATTTCCCATGGCCAGAGCAGGAGGAAGAGAGAGAGAGGCGGGAGGTGCTACATACTTTTAAACAACAATGTCTCACAATAACTCACTCACTATCCGGGAGAATAGCAGCTAGGGGATGGTGCTAACCCATTCATGAGAACTCCACCCCCCTGATCCAATTAGCTCCTGCCAGGCCCCACCTCCAACACTGGGGATTACAATTTTATGTGAGATTCGGGCAGGAACACAGATCCAAACCATATCACGCACTAAGTTCCACCATTTGGTGCTCAAGATAATCCTTTGGGGAGTGGGAAGAAAATGTAAAAGCTTTAATTTATATATATTTTCTTCCCTAAAAAGTAAGGTCTTAAGTTTTACTCATATTTATAAGTTGGCAGTAGTACATGTTTTTAATTTTAAAATAAGTCACATATATTAGGGATGCATGCTCATTTTTGACTGATGAGCTATGGGACCAAAATCATTTTGGAAGGTACTGGCTTGGATGAGGTCCTTTGGAGTGATGATGTCATGATGTGGGAAACGGGTCTTATGACTTGTCGAAACAGATGCCCTGAGTTCTGACCAAACAAGGGGTCTCTTCCAATACGGACAGGCATGAGGTCACACTGGCCTGCTTGGTTCTCTCTAAATTCATTCTGCTGTGCACACCACCTTTTAAAAGTGATCACAAACCATTTGCTGAATACTCACTTGTGGAACTTGAATCCTCACCAATGTCACTATTTTCTGGAATCCATCCCAACCCCCACCTTGGTCTTTTGGAAAATTGGGCTATTTGCTCTTTTTTTCCCCCTCCTCTCTGACTTCTTGGATATGCATTGATGTGTTCCCCTTCCTTCCAAGGAATTATAACCAAAGTAAGCTGTGTGTGTGTGTTTGTTTAAAGAAGCTGGGACGCGGGCCAGGTGCAATGGCTCACACCTGTAATCCCAGCACTTTGGGAGGCTGAGGCGGGTGGATCACACGGTCAGGAGATCGAGACCATCCTGGCTAACATGGTGAAACCCTGTCTCTACTAAAAATACAAAAAATTAGCTGGGCGTGGTGGCAGGCGCCTGTAGCCCTAGCTACTCAGGAGGCTGAGGCAGGAGAATTGCTTGAATTCAGGAGGTGGAGCTTGCAGTGAGCTGAGCTTGCACCACTGCACTCCAGCCTGGGTGACAGAGCGAGACTCCGTCTCAAAAAAAGAGAACCTGGGATGCAATTTTCCCAAGCCTTGACATTTGAACTGAAAATAACAAGATCCGAGGAGTGACGGGCAGGAAAAAGAGCGAGGCCCTGAGACAGGTTGACCTGCCTTCTAATTCTGACTCTGCTGTTTATAGCTGTGTGCCTCTGGGCAAGTTGCTTAACCTCTCTGACTTCCAGTTTTATTTTAAAGTTGAAGAGGTGCTAATCTATCTGGTGAGGTTGTGGGAAAAATTGAGGGAGTTAATGATACATGTGAAAGTCCCTTAAACTTGCTAGGACTTAATAAATGCCTAATACCTTCCCCCCAACCCCCAGTCTCTTCACGCTCACTCTTGTACAGTTCCACCCTGCTGGTAAACAAAGTTGAGAACAAAATGTGCATTGCTGAAAGTTACTGTTAGACTGTTTTTTTAAGGTGTCCTTGATTTTGGTTAGCCAGGTCTTTTCCCTGTGATCTCTCTTTTGTGGTCTTTTCCCTGTGATCTCTCTTTTGTGGGTTCTTTACTGCAGTCTTTATTCTGCCTTAAGGAGAGTTTTGGGCATTCTTAGTTAAGTGTGGTGTTTGGCTCATGTTGAAATAACTCATTCATTATGAGCCTCCCCATCCCCATTTAATGCCTTAATTTCACAGGAGGCAAAGAATTAAAAAAAAATGCCATCGTATACCCTCCTACCCCATTGCATATATTAAGTAAATGGAAATGAGTCTTGAGAACATTGAGAATGAAAACGTTTGAGTAGACCAGGTGCGGTGGCTCACGCCTGTAATCCCATTACGTTGGGAGGCCCAGGTGGGAGGATTGCTTGAGCCCAGGTGTTCCAGACCAGCCTGGACAACATAGTGAGACCTCATCTCTACAAAAAAATACAAAAATTAGCCAGGTGTGGTGGCATGAGCCTGTAGTGCCAGTTACTTGGGAGGCTGAGGTGGTAGTGTCCTTTGAGCCCAGGAGGTCAAGGCTGCAGTGAGCTATGATAGCACCACTGCACTCCAGCCTGTGCAACAGAGCAGGACCCTATTAAAAAAAAAAAAAAAAAAAATTGATTAGGCTCATTTGAAAAGCTCTCTGGTAGTTATGGAATGAGAACCTTAGAGTTTGAAGATAATGCTGCTGTTGTCTCTGATGGATTTGAGACGGCCTGGGGAACCTCCCTAACCTGTTTGCTGCTTTACATAGACCAGGGCTTCCTGGATCGCTGGGTACCTGGGTACGTTGGCAGCTGGGTTTCTTTCAGCTCCGGGGACTGGCCACCGCTCTTCCACAGCCATGTGCCTGCATGCTGGGTTTGAGGATGCCATTCTCTTCTGCATTTCATTGGAGTGTTGTATTACTTCATGAATGGAAGGAATTTAAAAAGTCACTCTGGAGTCATTAGAAAAGTGTGGCTATGAAGAAAAGTAGGTCTTTGAGTTTCTTAGCTTAGTCTGTTGCTAGGATAAGTGGGTGTGGTGGTCCCTTTCCACCCGAAGAAAATATTTTATTGTTTAGTTAAAAAAAGCCCTTTTAATTTATAACTGGAATTTCAACACGAATGTTAATGTAGTTTGGGTTCCCGCTCTCTCTCTCTCTCTCTCTCTCTCTCTTCCTTTTATCCTGAGAGAGCGATTTTGTACCATCAGGCTGTTTTGAAGTTTTTAGTCATTTTGTTTCTTTATTAGTAAAATGGGATAATGGTACAGGATGGATGTGAGCATTAGAATACTGTGATTTGGGAAAAGAACTCAGCGCTGTAATGGAAGTCTAATAGCTGCTCAGTACATAGTAAATGCTATTTCAAATTTAGATGAAAGAAAAAACATATTCACGGTCTATGCAGGCAGTGTAGCTCTATACGAAAAGGAACCTATTGATTAAACACTTAGAAAGTTTCAAAAAGCCCCCTTTTAAATCCCAAGATATTGGCATTCATGTGATGGATGTCTTGAGGCAGATAACACAGTTAAGTCTTTTTTAGTGGAAGAAACACAGATCTTTTCACATGAAGTGGTACTTGAAACATACTGCCATAATTAAAATATACAGTGTAGTTATCAGGATATGTACCTTTTTTTGTATCTTGAAGGAGCCTTACAGAGTTAATAAAAAAAAAGAAAAAGAAAAAAAGGAACAGCCCCTAATGGAAATTAGCACGTGATTGAAGTTATTTTTGTTTTGTTCTCTTCTTCTGTCTGAGGTTGGGATGAGCAAGTCCTATGAGTCTGTTCGCTGATGGCACCCTGTCCTCCTCCTTCCACCTCTATGCCTGGCAGACCGTAAGCTTGGATGGGGAAAAAAATAGACACTGAGTTCTAACTGAAATTTGGCATTTTCTTCCACTGTGAATATAGGCAACAAGCCAAAGTAGTATTAGAAGTACCTTGACCTTTGTCATTAATAAATCCATATCATAGACACTGAGTTCTAACTGAAATTTGGCATTTTCTTCCACTGTGAATATAGGCAACAAGCCAAAGTAGTATTAGAAGTACCTTGACCTTTGTCATTGATAAATCCATATCACATTACAGTTGTTGCAGAGACCTCTAAATATTTTGTACACTCATCACTACTTCAAAATGATGGTAGATAATAAAGCCATTTTTAGATCTTGCTACTTGGTGTATTAATAAAGAAGCACTCATACCATATCACAATGGAAAAATATTGTGATAACTAAATCCAATTTGTTTGCCTTGTAGTCTTTGGTGTTTTGTTTTATGCATTTAAAAACATCATTTTGAGGAAACATCCACGGGCTTTATCAGATTGCTGGTGGAGTCCAGAGCATACGAAAGTTAAGATCCCTGCTGTGACACCTCTGGTCTAAATTTTTTCCTGACTGATAATGCAGAGGTCCTCAACCCTTACTGCCCATTGGAATCACCTGGAGGAGTTTTAAGACTTCCAGCACTCTGGCCATACCCCGGACCAATTAACTGCAGATCTCAGGGTTCCCCTAATGATTGCCCTTGATTCCAGGGGATTCCAGGGTGCAGTGAAAGTTGAGAACTATTGGTCTAAGTGCTCATACCAACCAACCTTCTTCATTCTCTTCTTCCTTTCTGATTCTTTAAGAAATTGTTTCATGCTCATGACAGAAAATTCAAACTGTGCAGGAGAGCATGGCTCTCTCACCTTTCCAGAAACAACTATTGCTGACAAGTGTTGTGCATAAACAATCATTGTAGACATACACACATCCATACATTATCCACGATGAGATTATACTATACATGTTATACACATGGACACACCGTACACGGTTTTTCACTTCTATCCTACACAGCTTTCTGAGCTAGCTTTTGTTTCTTGAAATTAAGTTCTCTTTCTTCATTATTTATGTATTTTTTTTTTTTTGAGACAGAGGCTCTGTCACCCGGGCTGGAGTGCAGTAGCACGATCTTGGCTCACTGCAACCTCCGCCTCCCTGGTTCAAGTGATTCTCCTGCCTCAGCCTCCCGAGTAGCTGGGATTACAGGAGCCTGCCGCAACGCCTGGCTAATTTTTGTTTTTGTATTTTTAGTAGAGGCTTGCTTTCGCCATGTTGGCCGTGCTGGTCTGGAACTCCTGATTCAGGTGATCTGCCCAACTCGGCCTCCCAAAGTGCTGGGATTACAGCCGTGAACCACCATGCCTAGCCTCGTGTTTTTGATTTGCTTGGGGAGCCTTATCCCTGTTCAGGAGTAACTTGGAGACCGTGGATCCTATTTCCCTCTTTTAAGAAATAGTGCAATGGGAACAGCCTTGAAGTCAGGCCCAGGCAGGTTTCTTATCCGTCTGTGAATCTTTTTGCTCATCTGTTAGGTGGAGATGAAGAAAGCTTCCTTACAGGGCTGTTGTGCAATGTACCAGATCAGTGACAGGCAGCTATTACCATTATCCTCCTTGTGGATTCTACTCCCCAGAGAAGCTGAAATGTTTTATAGGCCCCTCAGAGGTTTTTCTACTAGCAAGCAGGTGGTAGAAAGCAAGGATGAGTAAAAAAAAAAAAAAAAAAAAAAAAATCCCTGCGCACCTACTACAGACAGAGTTTAGAGGCTCTACACCCATGCCTTAGGATTGCCATGGTTATTTGGTTGGTTTTAGAGTTGGGTTCAAGGCTACACAGATGTTGAATGAGCCTTGTCAGCTCTTCTTTATTAACCTAGTACTTATATCAGGTTAATAAACTCTTGGAAGTGCCCCCACATGCTTATAGACCCACATCGGTGCATTTCATCTCAACTGCAAAAGCAATTACATTGAAAATGAGAGTCGGTATCAGAGCTCCTGGCAGGAAACAATTCACCTCAGATGGTTTGAATGAAGACTAATGAAAGGAATAATTATAGAGGTTGAGGGATCCACCAAGGCACTAACAACACTGGAAAAGCCCTAGCACCTCTAGGGGCTGAGGGGCCTGGGGAGGAAGTAGAGTTACTGGAGTGCAGTGAGACCTGGAACTGTGGAGGAGGAGCTGCCCAGAAGGAGCTATAGTCAAGGAAGAATGTCACCCAAAGATGTGGCACCCGATGAGAGAGGGAGCCTGAGAGAAATACCCAGACCTCTCTCTTCCTTCCTCCCACTCTCCACTGGGTGCCTGTTTGGCTGAACCAATGGGAAGCCAGCAGGCAGGGGAGCCAGGTGTGTATGTGCGTACAGAGGTCAGCAGGTGGAGGGTGAGAATGGGTGGGGGTGGGGCCAAGAGAATCACCAGATAACAGGCAGGTAGGCTGTCAGATGTCAGCACTGTGAGGCTCCTGGCAGAATGCTGAGCACTTAGGTGCTAGATGTAAATGTTCCCTTTCCCCGGCCTCCTAGCATCTTGATGATAGTGTGTTTACCCCTATCCGCAAGGCCATTGAGACAGAGAGAGAAGGAGGAATACTAAAAAGCAAACCCTCTGGATCATGATGCTGTATTTTCCCAAGCTCTGGCTCCCCTGGTGTCCAGCAGAGAAGTTCTCCATGTAAATTGTCCCCTGGTTTCTGCTCCCCAAGCCCAGAAGTGGTCTAATTCAGAGTCCATGGGTGCCCCTGGGCAGGCAAGACAGCCACGACACCAGCTGAGATGTTATTAATAATTGGGAGGCACCCTCCCTTGCTTCTGCTGACACCCGTGCCTGGAGATTTCCTCTCATCCCCTGTGGTAGATAGAGGACCACGCTGGTGCTGGGTTTGCTCCATCAGCCACTCTGCAGGTTGGGCCTCTCAGAGATTAAGAGAAGAGTGGCCACCTCCATAATTTGAGCCTTTCAGTGTATTTAAAAAGTGAAAAAATACATAACCTAGGGTTAGAAACACCACAGACAGTTTTAAATATTTACATTGAAGACCTGGATGCTTTTTAGCATAAGGAAACAGAATATAGTCGTGCTTTTCACAAGATAATAACAGGAGTTACAACAATATGGAGACATAGCACATTATAGGTGGTGTGGCCTGGTAATTAATATACGTTCAAAGTTATGTAACGAATGTCTTCTGCTTTGAACCCCATTGTTTGGATCTCTGTGAGGCTCCGGGACTCCATTGGGAGGATCAGAAGTCTGAATCTGAGGCTGTTGTGCGTTGGGTTGGTGCCAAATCTGCACCCCACCCCTGCATGTTCTGTACACTTGGATTGTCTTTGCCTCTAGGCCTTCTCAGTCCCAGGTTTGGAAAGATTCAAGGTTGGGGCATGCCTGCATTTTGCATAATTATGCGGCCCATGGAGCATGAGTGAGTGAGGGCCCGCTCACCGCCTTGGGACCTCACTCACTCACGCCCTATGGGATCGACTCACTGCCATGAGACCTCACTCACTCGCACCCTATGGGACCCACTTACCGCCATGGGACCTCACTCGCACCCTATGGGATTGACTCACCACCATGGGACCTCACTCGCACCCTATGGGACCCGCTCACCGCCATGGGACCTCACTCGCACCCTATGGGACCCACTCACCGCCATGGGACCTCACTCGCACCCTATGGGACCCGCTCACCACCATGGGACCTCACTCGCACCCTATGGGACCCATTCACCGCCATGGGACCTCACTCGCACCCTATGGGACCCACTCACTGCCATGGGACCTCACTCGCACCCTATGGGACCTGCTCATCGCCATGGGACCTCACTCACTCATGCCCTATGGGACCTGCTTAACGCCATGGGATCTGCTTACTGCCATGGGACCTCACTCACTCACACCCTGTGGGACCCGCTCACCACCATGGGATCTCAGTCACTCACAGCTTCTTTCTTTCTGTTGCCAAATGTTGCACTGCTAGTCTTCCCCAAAGGAAATAAGGAAGTATATGTAAAATCAATATCTTTTCAAATTTTTTTTAACAATAATGAACTATCTGTTGAAAAATGTGCGAAGCCAGAGACTTCACTGACGAACTATGTTTGTGGTAACTATGTTTGTCTCCAAGTATGTGCAAATGTGACTGAGTTTATCTTCTTAGTTTTAAAAGTATGAATTGTTCTCTGACTTTAGCTGTATATCAGCAGTGCATTAATGAAATAGGGCAGTGCTTTGAAAGTTGCATAAGAAAGTCCAAAGGAGCTTGTTAAAAGGGAAGATCTCTAAGCATCCCCTTTCCAGGCATGGAGTCCACTTTCATTTTGTTTGTTTGTTTGTTTGTTTGTTTTGAGATGGAGTCTCGCTCTGTTGCCCAGGCTGGAGTGCAGTGGTGTGATCTTGGCTCACTGCAACCTCCACCTCCTGGGTTCAAGCAGTTCTCCTGTCTGAGCTTCCCGAGTAGCTGGGACTATAGGCATGTACCACCGTGACCAGCTAATTTTTTTGTATTTTTAGTAGAGATGGGCTATCACCATGTTGGTCAGGCTGGTCTCAAACTCCTGACCTCAAATGATCTGCCCGCCTCAGCCTCCCAGAGTGTTGGGATTACTGGCGTGAGCCACCACGCCAGGCCAGAGTACCATGCTGGGCCAGAGTCCACATTTTTAATCAAGACCCCAAGTGGTTAAAAAAATAACTTAGGGAGCACTGCGACATGGGAATATTGATCCCCTTAAGCCCTTTTTAAAGTGCTGAGGCTTAATCAGGAGATCCTTGGTCCTCTTTCTTTTTTTTAATTATTAAATTGGAATTGTAAAATTCCTCCTGGACCTTCTCCTGACTAACTGTTTTGACCCCTGTACCTCATGCTGCCTGTCATTGGCAGGACAAACGCACAAGAACTGATTTCCCTAGAGAGGGTTCTTGGTGTCACATGGTGGGAGATGCTGTCTTGTTTAAAAACAAAGAAATAAAACCCTTCATTGAACTCGATGGTCTCCCTGAAGAGGTTGGAAACGTAATCCAGTGGTGTCTGTTTGTTTCCAGCCCATGTTGTTATTAATCCTGTTACAAATGATAATGCTTTGCCTTTACAGGCTTGCTGTCTCGGAGGAGTTTTCTGTATTACCTGCTAGACCCTGCTGGGTGATTAAGCCACTCACTCAGCGTCTTACAGGCCACTCGAGGACGATTTCCTTATAGCAGACGACTGACTATACTTCTTGAGCAGCGTTTGCTAAGTGACATATTAACTCTTGCTTTATGGTTCCTTGGGAAGAGAAGGCCCTAATGCTATGGAGGCTGAGGCCCAGAGACATGGGCTTCTCTACTTCCCCCTCTGCCTCCCTTCCATCATCATTAGAAGCTTCTCGGCACCTTCCATTGAGGCAAGGGCAGGGCTGTAGCTCTTTGTTCTTATGCCCTATTTTATTTTATTTTTTTGTCCTATGGAAAAAAAAATACCCAGAGCCCCACAAAACAAGAAGTACTTAATTTAATACGTTTGTAAATAAGAGCCATAGCATTTTTCACCCACCAGGTGTTATTAATAGTTTTCCACTTATAATACACAGACTTTGTGGCCAATTAAGGCAGCAGGTAAGGAGGAGGAACATGGGAGAAATGAATATGGGTCAGGGAATGGATGGCATGCAGGAGAGAGCTTCAGAGGGGCACTTGGCCCTCTCCATCCCTCTCAGATGAAGTCTTTCAAAACTCTGAAATGGGTGTGGACTTTTTCACAACTGTTGCAATACGAGAGGTTGCGACTTATTTATATAAGGAAGTGGCCCTGCTCCTACCCACCCCTCCCCTTCTGTGTCCTCCTCCAGATCCTGCCAGGCCCCACCCGTGGCCTATCCATGCTGTGTTCAGACATGCAGGTCAGAGGGCACAGGCAAGCCCCGTTTTGGGGAAGTCCTGATTAGACCCGTCATGGGAGACAAGAAACCCAGTGGTTCCTCCAGTCCAGGTGTCCCCATTGCTGGCACGGAGCTGTCAGTTGCTTTGATTCTCGGGCTGTATAAGCGGTGGTAAGCCTCCATTATCTACCCCACAACATCCTTTTTATTTAAAGTCAGAGGACACTGACCACACCCCTGAGACTCTAAATCTCATCCAAGGAAATGGCCTTTCCAAGATCCATAGTGTTTTACCAAGCCATAGGTGGGAGTTTTCTAGAAACGCGAGCCATCCTGACAACTGTGCTGTACGACTCTCTCTAATGAGCTGTGAGGCGATCAAGTTAATTAAAGAGAAACTCTCGTTGTTAAAATTCAAGCTAGAAGCATCTTTTTATATCTAAGTTTGAATCTGGTCGGTGTTCATGAGGGCACTGCTGTGAGGTGTCTTGGTCATCTGTGAGCTTTCCTGGAGGATAATGACATCCCTTCTAAACAAAGAACAGCCTTTTTCCTCCATGCTAACTCTTAGGAATAGCAGTGGCTCATTGACCAGGTGTTTTGGGTCAGTCCTGCAGGGCCATCCTTTTTAAGCTTTGGGCCGTAGAAGCCCAAAGCAAGGATCCCAGTGGTTTGGTTGTAGCTAAACTTAGAGTAGTTGGTGGCTGCTCCTTCTGCCAGTCATTCCTCTAGACATGCTCTTTGTAAGGCACTCTTGGGTTGGCTCCCTGTGCCCCTGTTCCCTGACGAGAGCCACAAGAGAGCGCTCAGGTTTACCAGTGGCCCTAGAACAAGTAGTCAGTTTCAAGTGCTGTGATCCCCTCCCTCCACGTCGCAACCTTCATGACATTCCTCATGGGTTTCGGGGGCTTTGCATGGGCCCCTGTGCAACTCCTCGTCTCTCTCGAGTCATGGAGGGAGATGGCAGTGTGAACAGAGCGCAACTGGGACGTTGGACTCGGACACATCCAGGTTTGATGCAGCATGCCTTCAGGTAGCTCACTTCGTGTCAGGGTTTCTTGTTCTATAAATTGGGAATGATGGTATCTAGGTAAGCTTATGGTATAGGGATTAAGCAGAGCCTCCAGATATGGAGGAACCAAAATCATAATCTAAGTCTTGCTAGTCTTTGGCACTTTACTATTAATATAAGCAAGTGATTGATTCTTACTGAGCCTCAGCATCCTCCATCATATCAGGATTAGAATGGTACTTCGCAGGGTTCTTGGGAAGATAAAATACTTACAAAACTGATAAAATCCAAATCAAATCTGTAGTTAATAGTATCATACCCATGTTAATTTTTTTGTTTTGACAGATATATCATGGTTTTGTAAGATGTTAACTTTAGGGGAAGCTGGCCAAAGAGCATACAGGGACTCTGTACTATCTTTGCAACTTTTCTGCAAATTTAAAATGATTCAAAAATGAAAGCTTATATTTTCAAAAAGCTTGTTAAACATTTTCATGGTGTTTGGGGGTTCAGTAAGCCCTTAGTAAATAGTGACCATTAGTAGTGTTACTAACAAAACCATGGTTACTACTATTGATACTTTGAAGGGTCATTATAACCAGTGCGTTGTCTAGCTCAGTGGTCCCCAACCTTTTTGGCACCAGGGACTGGTTTCATGGAAGGCAATTTTTCCATGGACTGGTGGTTGTGGGCGATGGTGGTTTTGGGATGATTCAACTGTGTTACATCTATTGTGTACTTTATTTCTATTGTTACATTGTAATACATAATGAAATAATTATACAACTCACCATAATGTAGAACCAGTGGGAGCCCTGAGCTTGTTTTCCTGCAACTAGATGGTCTCATCTGGGGGTGATGGGAGACAGTGACAGATCATCAGGCATTAGATTCTCATAAGGGGCAAGCAGCCTAGATCCCCTGGATGCGCAGTTCCCAATACGGTTCACGCTTCTATAAGAATCTAATGCTGCTGCTGACCTGACAGTAGGCAGAGCTCAGGCGGTAATGCGAGCAATGGGGAGCAGCTGTAAATACAGATGAAGCTTTGCACACTTGCCCGCCACTCACCTCCCCTGTGCAGCCCAGTTCCTAACAGGCCACAGACTGCGATTGGTACTGATTCATGGCCTGGGGGTTGGGGACCCCTAGTCTAGCTGACCACTCTGAAAGTGGAATATTAATTTCCTATGGCTGTTGTAACAAATACCACAAATTTGGTGGCTTTAAACAACACACATTTGTTCTCTTACAGTTCAGGAGGTCAGAACTCCACAGTACATCTCACTGCATTAAGATCAAGGTGCTGGCAGGATCGCATCCCCTCTGGAGGTTGTTTCCTTGACTTTCCAGCTTCTAGAGGTGACCTTATGCTCCTTGGCTTATGGCCCCTCCTTTATCTTCAAAGTTGGTCATCAAATCACTCTGACTTCTGCATCTATTGTCACATTTGCTTCTCTGCCTACCAAATTCTTGTTCTATTGCCTGTGTCCCCTGTTCCCCCAACAGCTTGCATTATATTTCTTTTGGAGATCACTGGTCTGTAGTCTATTCATAATGTATGTGTATGTGAGGAGGGGGGGTGTGGAGAGAGAGAGAGAAGGGTCCCTGTATTTCCAGTGGTGTCTTGTAAAAGGGGAGGAAGGGACCTGTTGTTTTACTTCTTTGGGTGGAGTTTAGACCCACTGTGCAGAGAGGAGCTTTGCTCTCCAGCCCATTTCCTCAGAAGCCTGTGCTCTATGTGGGTCAGTGCTATGAGGGTCTAGACTCTTGCTTTGTTCCTGGCAGGTGTGTGACAGCTGTATGAGGCACAGCTGGGTCATGATACTGAGTGTCCTTATGGTACTGAGCTCTGACCCTTCAGTTGCAGGTTTGATACTTGTGGGCATTCAGTATGGTGACACCAGCTATCTCTTGGTTAACAAATTGCGTGAATGTAGTCACTGTTTAGCTTGAAGAACGATTAGACCTGCTCCTTATGAACATAGATTGGGGGGGGTCATAGGTGAGCTAGAGGGACACCTAGATCATAGATGGAGACATATTCCTTAGTGCATTGTTCAAAGCCCTCACAAGCTGGGCTTCACTTTCTTAGCCTTCTCCTGCACAGGTCTTCTTGTTTCTGCAAACATGAGCTACTGTCACAGGATCTCTGGAGTATCCCTTTGCCTGCTGGAAACCTCTGTGGCCAGTGGCACCTTCTGCCTGAGTACTGCTCGTACCTGCTGGGCTTGTTCCGCCCACTTGGCCCAGCAGGCTGCACTCAGCTCCTGCTACCAACCCAGATTCCACACCTGCCAAGGGTCATCCAGGCACGTAGTGGCGAGGGGTGTGTGGGCAAGTGAGTGTGGTTTCCGGCCACTGTGCACAGCCAGGCACACTGGCTGCTGCAGCAGGGCAGCCAGCTCCAGGTGCTGGCACAGGTGTTGGCTCTGTGTGAGGCTGCAGCTGGACCAGATGTACCGCATGCAGCTTCTGCTGTGGGCACCTGCGTCTGCATGAGGGGAATGTAGTGGTGCTCTGAAGCTTGGAGATGCCAGAAACTGCAGAGCCCCAAAGAGGGTGTCGCAGCCCTGGCTTGGGGAGCCCCTAGGTCTGGGCACCCGAAAGGGCTGCAGCTCTTCTCTCCTCATTGCCCACAACCTGGCAAACAGGGCAGAGGTGTGTTTCAGCCCTGTTTGTGTTACAGCTCTTTCAGTCCTGCCATTTGGCAGGTCATGAGTTCTTGTCCTGCGTCCAGGAAGAATGAGGTATGCGGACAACTAGAGGGTGAGCAAGGCAGAGAGGAGCTTCACTGAACAGCAGTACAGTTCTCAGAATATTTGAAGTGGGTAGCTCCTATCCACAGGCAGGGTGTCCTGACGAGTCTGTTCAGCTCTCAGCTGAGGGGAGACCCACAGTGGGTAGCTTGTCTCTGCAGGCAGGTTGTTCTGATATCTGGCCAGGTCTGGCTGAGTCCAGGATTTTTATGGGCTTCAGAAGGAAGGAAGTGTGTGCTGATTGGTCCATGGACGGCCATGGGCAGGCCAGAAAAAGCACCATAAGTTACCACTCTGGTAGGTGGAACTGGCAGCCTGGCCCCCAGGCCTCAGGCCGTCCCTGGTGTGAAGGTGGGGTTTTACCAGGGACCTGCCCCTTTTTGCCTGGGAGTACGTCTGCCTCCTCCTGCTGTCCATGGTGCCCAAACTGTGCCAAGGGGCACCTGCAGGCCCATACCAAGTCACCCTCACCCCCTCTAAGCGTCCCCTTGCCTTCCCTCCTGTGTTCATTGGTGCCCAAAGCCTGGAGGGGCGGCAGAGGGCTGGCATGTCAGCACTGCCCCAAGTGTGCTCGTACGTGGCCAGCTTGCGACAGTACCTAGGACTTGGCCTCGACTTTGCTCTGAAATCAGAGCTGGTGCCAGGAGCCAAGAGCGGCCAGGCAGCGATAGCAGGCCCTTCCAAGCCTGTGGGGGTTGGGGGTGCTAACTGGGCCCCAAGAGTACAGGGATGCCCAGGTCCGCAGCCATGGCTGGGTGGCTGTAGCTGAATCCAGGAGGTCGGGGCTCCTGCCCCACCAACTCGGAAGGGGGTGGGTCTCTTGTCTATTCCCGGCTTCCTCTGGCTCTGTGGAGTGCACTGTCCCACCTGTGCCTCCCCTGCTACAGCAGAGGCTGCTCCATGTGGGCCCCCACTGCCATCACTACTACTGTCTCCCCAAATGGACCCCTCCAAGAGGTTTTAGGGTTTTATTCTTACCCCTTCTCTTCCCTTTTATCTGCCCTTCACTGTCTGAATCTGGGCCGTCTTACGTGATAACCACTAGGCACGTGTGGCTACTGCAATGCTGCGAATCTGAATTGAGGTAGACTATAAATGTAAAATACATACCAAATTCTAAACATGAAGAAAAGAATGTAAACTATTTCATAAATGTTTCAGTGTTGATTACATGTTTTACCTGGTAATATTTTGTACATATTAGATTACATAAAATACATTTTAAAAATTAATTTTACCTGTTTTTCTTTACTTTTTATGTGGCTACCAGAACATTTAAAATTACATATGTGGCTTATATTACATTTCCTTTGGAGAACACTGTTCTAAATTCTACTGTGTGTGTGTGTGTGCGTGTGCATGTGTGCGTGTGGATGCGTGTGCGTGCCCATGTGTGTGAGTGTGTGTGCATGTGTGCATGCGCGTGTGCATGCGTGTGTGCATGTGTGTGCGTGTGTTTGTGCGTGCGTGTGTGTGCATGCGTGTGTGCGTGTGCGCATGTGTGTGCGTGAAGGGTCCCTGTATTCCCAACATAGTGTCCTGTAAAAGGCCCCAGGATTCATCCATTCCTTCCTGTCTCACTTCCCTTCCTCCTTTTTTTCTTCCCTCCTCTTTGCTTGCAATGTGTCTGCTAAGTGAACCTCTGGAGGTGAGAAAGTTAAAACATTTTAACAGGGACAAGGTTGCTCAGACAGAAGGTTTCTAGTGCTTTATACCAGCCCAAAGAGTTAAGACAGTTGTGTTTTCTCTGATTTCAAGTGAACAGCAAACATCTATAGAGGAGTTTTTACAGCGTATTTGTACTTTCACATGATCTAATTTTACTATCTTCATAAGTAGTATGAGGCTGGGCATGGCGGCTAATGCCTGCAATCCCAGCACTTTGGGAGGCTGAGGCGGGTGGATTACTTGAGGCCAGGAGTTTGAGACCAGCCTGGTCAACATGGGGAAACCCTGTATCTACTAAAGATTAGCCGGCAATGATGGCACAGCCTGTAGTCCCAGCCGCTGCCCGCCTCCACTCCTGCCCCGGAGGCGGAGGTTGCAGTGAGTGGAAACTGCTGGAAAGGCATTGCCTCAATAGTGGGGGTATGATAAGGACTCCTAGAAGTTAAGCACTACTTTAGCTCCTCTTCTCTCCTTACTCCCTAGAAGATTCAGTTGCTGGGGTGGCATATCTCTTTAAAAGTTCCTTATGGGATTCTAACATCCTTCTCCCAACTCTGCCCTGAAAATGAGCACTCTGAAGAAGGGTGGTGGTGCCATGTATCCTAAACTTCATCAGAGTCTTTTGGGGAGAGAAAATGCAGATTCCTCAGCTGGCTGCTGCTGTGCTTTCCTAGGAAGGGGGATGGGTTTACATCAGACAAGTCAATCAGCATATTTGCCTGACTGGTGTGGTGGAGCCTGGGGTAAGTGGTAATATGGTTTCCACTTTTGCAAAATGCAGTCTGGCTCGCCCGAACTGCTCATGGGGGATGCGAAGGCTGGGTGCAGCTGTTGGTGTAGGTTAAGGATTGGGTGCGGGTGTTGTATGAACACATCTGATCCTCCACTTCTCCCCCCAGCACCTGATACTGGTTTGTTGGGTGTGAGGGGTCATTCTTTCTTCCAGGAGTTAGCAAAAGGACAAAGGGTTGAGAGTCTCTACAGGTGTAGGTGCTGTGTAGTCTTTACATCCTGGCTTTCCTAGTCAGCTGTGACATCGTGCAGGTTACTTTAACCCTCTGTGCTTAGTTCCTTCATCTGCAAGTGGAGGTAAGGGTAGCTCCTAAAAGGGGTTGTGGGGAACGTTGCATGCAGTTCTTCGGAAGCATCTGGCCGGCTAGTGAGCACTGGGGAATGGTCCAGCTGCTCTGCCGTGATCAATACTGTTATCTGACACTTCTGGTGAACTTCAGGCTAGGATCTGCCAGGAGGATCTGAGCAGACTTAATAGTTTTAGTAAAGAACATCTGTGAGCCCCGCGGCGGGCTCCGGCTTGAAGGAATGAGGACAGCTGGGGGTGGTGGAAGTTGGTGAAGAAGCTTGGCGGCAGGGAGGCCACCTGCAGTGTTTGGGAGTGGTCGTGGGTTTGCAGCGCTTGACAGGCTATATAAGCCCTTGTGAACAATAGACTCTGTCACCGTGGATTCTAATAAGGCTTTCTTAGCCTGCCTCCGGAGGGAATGACTGTCCTTGCATTGGTGACTGAGCAGGACTGGGGGAAAATCCTGTTGAGCTGGAACCAGGCCAGTGCGTTGCCAAGACCATGGAGGCTAGCCTTGTGGGCTGGGTTGGGCCTGGGAGCAACCGGAAGGAAGTGAAGTCATTTTTCAGCTTTGTGTAATCAGACCATTGCCTAGAAGATAACTTCTGTTGGGAACCTTGTTATCTGGTAACTCATTTAACTTCTGAATGCTGGCCTCTTGCCCTCATCTTGCCCCCACCCTGCTGGATCTCCCGGGGCCCTGGACTCTGGCTGGCAGGAGGCGGAAGCCTGGGCCGCTAGGAAGAGGGGAGTAGGAGCCTCAGGACTGTCTTCTGCTCTGACTTCCCCTCAGTTTTCAAAAACTCGCAGCGTGGTCTGGAAGAGTAGAGTTTATTTTCCCTTCTAGTAAGGGTGTGATCTTGGCCGCGGGCTTTTCATGGGGTTGTCATATTTTATCTACTTGTTTGCATATCGAGTTCGATCTGTGGATTTTTCTCTCAGTACTTCGGGCTCTCCTTTTAGAATAGTTTCATAGATTTATTTTTTTTAATGAATAATAGTACCAGTGTATTTTTCTTTCTAGAAGAACCTTGCTAAACAAGTGTAAAATGGGAGTAGATATGAATATTTGGAGATTGGTGAAGTGATAAGAATGAGAATACACATTTGGCCGGGCGCGGTGACTCATGACTATAATCCCAGCACTTTGGGAGGCTGAGGCGGGCAGATCACATGAGGTTAGGAGTTTGAGACCAGCCTGACCAACATGGTGAAACCCTGGCTCTCCTTTGAAAAAAAAAAAAATTAGCTGGATATGGCAACACACGTCTGTAACTCCAACTGCTCGGGAGGCTGAGGCAGGAGAATTGCTTGAACCCAGGAGGCGGAGGTTGCAGTGAGTCGAGATCATGCCACAGCACCCCAACCTGGGTGACAGAGCAGGACTCCATCCCAAAACAAACAAGAAAAACACATGCTCCCCTTAAAGAAATGGGTCTCCTTGCAGCTCACCATGTAATTTTCTTGTACTCGTGGTGTTAGGACCTTTTGCTGAAGACTGGCGGGTTGTCAGCTGAAACTCTGGGCCTCATTTAGGGACTTCCCTTAAATAATGTGACCAGAAGGAGATGACAGTGAGGCAAGCAAAGAGTACAAGGGTGTGTTTTTCTTTTCTAGTTGTTAGGGCTTTAACAGAATTAAAACCATATTTAGTAAATGCCACTAATTGAGCTGCTGACTATGTACTGGGAACTTTAGGTATATTCTCTCATTTAGTCCTTAGACTAATCCTTTGAGGTTATTCATCGCCTTTTACTGTTGAAGGTAATACGGCTAAGTGATGAGTGACTTCCCTAAGGTGCTACAGTTAGGATCTGAACAGAGTTGGGATTTCAACCCAGGTTTGTTCTATCCACCCAAACATGTCATTTCCACTGTGTTATGTTGTCCCCTTAAGGAGACTTACTAATATTAGGAGGACGGGTAGAGATAACATGTCTGGGATGCCTACTATGCACCAGACACGATGCTAAGTGCTTCACTATTATCTCTCTAACACCAATGACCCTGTGGGGTAGGTGCTGTTACTACTGCAATTTCACAGAAGATGAAACCGAGGTTTAGAGGTGTTAAGTGCCTTGCAAACCGTGTATTGAAGTGGGATGACCTTAGTGGTCTGAGAATCTACTGTTGGAATAATGAGCTTAGGAGCATGAATAGAAAGTGTATTTTCAGTGGATTGTCAAATATTTGTGGAGTGTCGGTGTTGCTGGGGATTCTGTGTCTGAAATACTCTTCAGAGACACCGAGAAGTGTAAGACGCACCCTGCTCTTGAGGAGTTGACAGTCTGCTTAGGAGAGTTACTACACCCAGGAGGGAAAATTTCCCAGAGGAGATGTTTGAGTTATGCAAGGGTAAGGTGGGTTTGGAAGGGGTATGTACTGGGGACAGGGAAAATAACCTGACTACGATTTGGAGGAAAGGTAGATTTCTTAGTTGGAGTAGCCCTTCCTGATTCTGGAGGGCCTCGGAGGCCAGGGTTTGATCTTAGAGATGTTGGTACCTAAGATGCCTTTTTGAAAGCCCTGCTTCAATGAGTGGGGGCTGGGGTAAGGGTGTTCCGGATGGTTCACCTGGCAGGTGTGCAGGATGAATTCGGGGGAGGGGCATGGGGCTGGAGAAAGGCCCACCAGGTTAGAAAGCTGGTGTAAGCTACTGAGTAGGAGACAGTTAAGACAGGGACTCTTGTCAGGGTTAGTAATTCAACTGGCTGTGGTTCTTAAGCAAAGGTGAGGAATGCTGAGAAAAGAGGCAGACATCTTACTGATGTGATTGAGTTGAATGCTCAGAGGAGACAGGTACATTTGTCCAGGACTGGATGATTGTCAGAGGCTCTAAGAGGAACATGTTAGTTTATTTTTCCCCACTCAGCATCCGGAAGGATTCATTGATTTGCATTCGTTATTAGAAAATTCTCCACTTTGGTTTTCTTGTCTTAGCTCTACACAGTTTCCATTCATTACCTTCACATTGTACTGAGAGAGACCCAGGTCTGACCTTTATGGCAGTTTGAGTTGGGGGGCTGTCAAAGAGGTTGCCAGAATCATCTAAAGGAGTTGGCAACAGAAGTGGCATTATGACTTGGATCCACTTTTCTTTATAGACCAATATTGGCAGCCATGAAGGCTGGCTTGTCTTGGGTGCAGAATTCAGTTTCAGTGATTGAATGCACAGACAGCAGGAAGAGAGGATAGGGGACAATGAACAAGAGAAGAAATGCAGTGTGCAGGGAACCTGCAGGTGGTAACAGTTGAAATTCACATCAATGATCTTGCCCATTTACCACTTCATGTGCCTCCCTCTGGCTGTTCTAATCCAGCAGAAACCGATATTGTATTCTAGGGTCCTTCCCCAAATTGGAGCTACCCCCAGAATTTGAGGCTTTTAATTCCTGAAAATCTTTTAAACTAAAACTCCTTCTAGGTCAGTTGTCCCCGAGGGAATTGAGGCTCTTTTCTAACCTGCTGTCATTGTCAACAAAAGCTTGTCTACTTGCTAATTATTCCAACTTTTAGTGAAGCAATTCAGTGAGTGATTGGTAGGAAATATGCTTTGAGAGTTGGTTTCCTAGCATTGTCCTCTTTAATAAATAAAAACGAGACCAAATTTGGGGACTTTATCTTGCCAAGGAAGAAGTATAGAGGTTAACTTCTCACATGGAGAGCGCCTTGGTGAGGATGCGCCTCAGAGATGGGCCTGTGTGAGTGGTTCTGCTTTTCTGAGGGCTTGTGCTTGGGTGCTTCCTGAGGTGCAGTTGCACAGGGTGGTTGTTCCTGAATGCAAGGGCTTACTATGATTTTCTCTTAGTCCCTCTCATTTCTGATGCTTTCTGTCCTATGAGGTCAGTCCGCTTATTAGTTAGTATGCTATATTAATAAGTATGCCAAATGACTTAACTCCTCCAGGAATGTTATTTGTTAAAAGATGAGATCTGCTGAGGCAAGAGGATCGCTTGAGTCCAGAAGGTTGAGGCTGTAGTGTGCTATAATTGTGCCTGTGAATAGCCATTCTATTCCAGCCTGGGCAACATAGTGACACCTGTCTCCAAAAAAAAAAAAAAAAAAAAAACCAAAACAAAACACACGTGAGTATGGCCACACTTAGCCTGACAGTCCCTTAATTCTGTGGTAAGGAGGCTCTGTCCTCCGGCACGGTGTTGGTAGGGTACCAGATGAAAAGATGCAGCCCTGAGATATCTCTCCACCAGGGCTGTGTGGTAGAACTTGCTGTGATGATGGAAGTATTCTGTATCTGGGCTATCCAGTATGGTAGCCATTATCACAACTGGCTTTTGAGCATTTAAAATATGACTAGAGCATCTGAGGAATGAAATTTAAACATTTTCTTTAGGTTGAAATAACCACACGTAGTAAGTGGCTTCCATGTTGGACAGTACTGCTCTAGCTGATGGCCAGAGATGACTGATTGCTGTATTTAGCCATAGAGCTGGGATGTAAGTCCTGGTGGGGCTGGCTCATTTGTGAGCGGAGATTTAAGACGTAGGATACTCTAATGCACATTAGAAAATTTAATATATTGCATGGGGTTGTGAGGTTATTTCATGTTGGAATTCAAAGACGACTTTGGTAAGTTGGAGCTGGAAGTAGGAAGAGAAGTTTTTTAGAGGAAGATGGCATGCTCATAGCATTCAGGTCTTCTAAAAAATATATCTAGGGCCGGGCGTGGTGGCTCACGCCTGTAATCCCAGCACTTTGGGAGGCCAAGGCAGGTGGATCACGAGGTCAGGAGATCGAGACCATCCTGGCAAATACGGTGAAACCCCATCTCTACTAAAAATACAAAACATTAGCCAGGCGCGGTGGCGGGCGCCTGTAGTCCCAGCTACTCGGGAGGCTGAGGCAGGAGAATGGCGTGAACCCGGGAGGCAGAGCTTGCAGTGAGCCAAGATTGGGCCGCTGCATTCCAGCCTGGGCGACAGAGCAAAACTGTCTCAAAAAAAAAAGAAAAAAAAATCTAGGGAGCCAGAAATGTTCTGTAACTCATGTTCCTAGGGAAGCAATGTGATATGGAAGACTCCAGGCTTGGGAGCCTGGCAGATCTGTGTTAAGATGGGGATCAACTATGCAAGGTATTTAGCTTTCTGAATCTCAGTTTCTTCTCCTGTAAGGTATGAAAAATAGTACCTCAAAGAGGCACAGCTGTGTTTGATAACTTGCCTGAGGCTCCTAGTGTCTCGGCACATAGCAGGTTCTCACTATAGGCATTATTAAGGGCAATAGGATTGGCATGTAGACACAAAGGTCCCTGAAGATGTAAAACTGCCTAAGACTAGGTTCTTGCTCCTTTCATTCATAGCCTCTGATGAGGGAGACTTACTTGTCTTTTCACACGTATTGAGCCAGGAGAGCTGAGATGATCGCAGAGACAGTCGAGTGAAGACAAGGAGAAAGGTGTGAAGAGCCTGAGTGATACGCACAGGGACCCTTGGAAATATAAGAAATATAGTGTGATAAATAAATCCTTGTCTGTGGTCAACAGTAAGGGCACAGGTTTACTCGTGCATAGTGCAGTCTTCAGAATTCTGACTTTGATTCTCTTCCTCTCCCCGAGGAGTATTAAAACTGGAGTTTACAGCTTAAACATTCTGGGTTTCTGGGCATTTATTTACATCACACCTTGGACACTTTCTAGAGCCAGTTCCATTATCATTTCCTTATCTGGGCTTTCTGTTTATTTGAACACGTGAGGTTGATTTAGTATATTACAAGAACTGAACATTGTCTTTCAGACATCATTAGTCTTGCCTTTCTTGTCCGGCATTAAGTGCGAAATTAATGAAAAACGAAAGGGAAATTAATAACACATTGGTGTTCACAATTCATCAGGAGACCTCACAGCAGGTATGAAATTAACTTCTCTGAATTAATACGCACCTCAACAAATCAAACATATAGAAAAGGTTTTATTTAATATTTAGGAAATGTCCTTGAATGCTTCCTACTTTGGTAATTAGTTAGGTGTTGGGTGGTGATGAGACCATGCGCAATAGATGAGGTCACCTCAGGACCCATAGAAAGCTTTGAATCAGCTGTGTTTCTCTATAGGGATTTCACTTAGATAGATAAAACCAGATGGTTGATACAAACTTGTTTCTTGTCAATTGAAAAAGGCTTGCCCAAAGACTTGCAGTTTTGATCTCTATTAACTGCAGATTTGATCCTGGGTTCTGTGTTTCCTTGTTATGACATATGGTAAGATGGGTTTCAAAGGATACATTAGGAGGAACACATTATGGAAACTAACAGGGAGTTATAAGTCTCTATTACAACGTTCGCTGAGGTTGATAAAGGACAAGCTTTTGTTACTGAATTGTTCCTGTAATTACATCAGAAATAACAGGCAGCAGTCACCTTCCATTAGGGGTGGGAGGAAAGGATCCTTACTATTTAAGTGATCACATAAGGTGCTGAATGAATCATCCTCAGCCTCATCATGAGGAATTAAAATAGAACAGTTGACATCATCCTATAGCAGGTTTCTAAGGGACAGAAAAATGCCAGATAGTTTAAGGAAAAGAGCTGTCAGAAATAATGGCCCAGCCCACATGTTTATAGCCCATTGGCAGTGGTTCTCCAACTTGAGCATGCATCTGAGAATCACCTGGAGGCCTTGTTAAAACAGAGTGCTGGCCCCACCCCAGAGTTTCTCATTGAGTGGGCCTGTGGCAGGGTCTTAGATTTTTGCATTCCTACCTTCCCAGATGATGTTGATGTTGCTGATTTGGAGTCTACACTTTGAGAACCACTGGGCTAAAGGAAAGAAACACAAGTAGCTTGGGGATGGTTTAGAAAACAGAATTTTAAGATTAATACCCTAGTGCTTGTTAAAATTTTGATGACAATACCAAATTTCATTTGGGATGGTGTGCAAGTCTTGTAAAGGGAATCTGTTCTTTGTGATACTGCAAATGAACATTAAAAATGGTTGCAAACCTAGATAAGTGGTCTCCCAGCACGGTTTCATCATGTCTTGGTTAAAATTTTGGGTAAGCTTTGGCTACAGATACTATCTCTGTAATCCAAGTTAGTGATGGATTCAGAAGTTTGGCTATTTTTTTTCTCAACTGTAAATCAAACACGCTGTACCTGGGGACCATTTGTAGGAGAGCAGTCATTTTAACTAAGGGCATTCCAGGTTGCAAGCCATTAAATCATCCTTGTCACACCTGCCTGACAAAGTAGCTGTCAGCAAAATAACTGTCAGGTGGCATCCGGCACCCCCTGCTCCTATGGTTCCAGGCTTCGCACTGGTTCTAGAACTGCCCTTTTATTATCCCATTAATTTATTGTTGCATTAAAGCAACAGCAACCAGAGTAATCATAATTGCTAACGTTTGTGGAAAGCTCACTGACCCTGGTGCCACACACAGACTGTGTCTCCCTTGCCTTGGCTGTGACTCCCCATTTTCATAATGAGGCCCCATGATGACCTCTGTTTTAGACACAAAAAGACGGGGGGTTGGAGAGTCACTTGGTTGCTGTCACACAGTTTGAGAGCTGGAGCTTTGTATTTGAGCCCAGGCAGTATTAGTGACTTGGGACAGATTTTGATTTTATTGTATTTGGGGGACACTTTTCATGGGGACTTGAGGAGAGGCCTCATTGAAATGGAAAGATGAAAGTTCTGAGTTGAGTGAATCTAAACCTATTGAAGATTACTGTTTAATATGTTCTGGCGTCAAAGACCAACCTAGAGCTATGAAACTGGGCTTCACAGTATGGTGAATTAGCTGCTCTGCCCAATGTGGATGAAAGCCATGTGAAGCTAGTATTGTAATTGTCGGGCTCTTTTCTATGTGATTATCTGATGCTTGACAAGGCAGATTGAAAGACTTAAAGTTTACAAATTTGGTCATGATTTGTTTCTAGTGCATATCAGTTGGTCTTATTTGAAATATTGTCTCTAGGCATAGAGGGGTTTTAGGCAGAACCATAGACACTCTTTACTTTTATGTTCTCAGCCACCTTTGTCTTAGATGTGGAAAAAGAGAGGGAAATCCGTGGTTGTTTTTGGCATTCAAGATTCTGAGATTCTATTGGGAGAGACATATCCCACAGGGAATAAGAGAAAGAAATGCTTGAGGTTGACCCCTTGAGAAGGGATCAACCTGACAGGTTCCAGTTCTGAAGGGCATAAGTGGGTGGGGAGATGTGAGACCTGCAGGTCTGGAATGGGCCACCTTTGTCCTGTGCCATTGGATCCTGGGTGGGCACCACACAGCTGGGCCCTGCACCTGTATTGGCTTGTCATGGCTCACCTTTAGAGATACTTTGGGGAAGGGCAAAGACACAATGCAGGTTTCTGATAGAATGCTGTGGTAGAGTGAGAGTGTATCAAGTAGGTTATTTTGTTTGTAGGGCATTTATAACTTTCATCCAAAAAATGAAAGGAATAAATGTTGGTTGAAAATGGGTTTTCAAGGCCAGGCGCAGTGGCTCATGCCTGTAATCCCAGCACTTTGGGAGGCCGAGGCAGGAGGCTCACTTGAGCTCAGGAGTTTGAGATGAGCCTGAGCAATATAGTGAGACCTCATCTCCATAATTAAAAATATATATATATACACACACACGTATAAAAGATTGAATTGTACTTTGATGATATCCATCTACAAATGCTTTTACAGCTTAGTTATAATTAAGAAAGGGAGGGAAATTACAGCATAATCCCAAGAAGAAATTGAGGGAGCCAATTAATCTCCAAAAATTACTTTGGGTGAAATCTTGGTGAATGCTGTGGTGGTATACTGTTTTGCAAATTAGGAAGGAGAAAGGACTTTGATATTTTCTTTTATCTATAGTCATAGCTAGAAATGGCCGTAAATTTCCATTAATGTCATGTACTTTGCTCTGCAGGAAATGATATTTAAGATTAGTTGAACATTAAAGCTTTTGCTGACGATAGAATTAAAGGGCCTTTTGGTTTCTTGGTGACCAGGTGTTTTGCAAATGAACAGATAGCCAAGGGTGATGCAGTAGTTTTCAGGTGACTCAGGAAGTAACTTGTCTGCTTCTTAACGTAAATCCAGATTTGAAAGCATTGGTGAAGTAAAAGATAATAAACTACTTTATATCATGAACTTTTTTTTTGAATCTTACAATCTTATCACTGGTATGGTAAGTCACCTGCCACTCATGGACAGTGCTCATAAGGAAAATTGCCATATGATGCACCAAGTAGGTGTTTATGAAAACATAAAAGATTAAAAGCACTTGAAACTAAGTTGGTATCATTTAGGCTCGAGGCATGTGGGTATATATTCCATTAGCCTACACCACTACTCATGAATGAAGTGTTCTTGATCTGACCAAGATGCTGAGGATTGTTTTCTAGAAACAAATCTTGATGACTGCACTTACTAGAGTTATAGCTTTTTCCGTATCACGATAATCCATTTTCACAACCCATTCCTTCACCTCAAAGCTATCTCAGACCCTAGTTTAAAAAGGGTCACTGACATGGATTCAGTTCTTTCCAACCGTCCATCCTTTAGTAAATATGTATTGAGCCCAGACTGTTTCATGGAGATGGTGGATTTGGAATGACTGTGGGTTGAGCCTATTCTCCTAAGTTGCCCAAGCATACAAACCTCTGTTACTGCTCAGGGCTTGTTGACACAGACAAAAATGTTAATAGTTTATGCGGTTTGTGGGAATTGGCTTCATTTGGATTAAAAATAACAAAACTCTTCCAGAAACTTTTCAGACGATTATATAGTATGCTCTTCCATGAAGTCCTTAAGAATAAGGTAGTCTTAAGACGACAGTCAGCTTGAAGGTGGATCTGTCCCTCCCTCCCTTACTATTGAGGTCCTTCTCCGTTTTACAATTTTCTGCTCATACAGTCCATGAACATCAGAAACATACATATCTGTTAATGGACATATTTTTCCCTGTTTTCTTTTTTATAAAGGAGTTTTGTAGAGGGAAAATAGCCAAATCAGAAGCACATAGTGTGTGTATATATATGTGTGTATATATATACACACACACACACACACACACACACATATATATTTATTTATTTTTTGAGACTGAGTTTTGCTGTATCACCAAGGCTGGAGTGCAATGGTGTAATCTCGGCTCACTGTAACCTCTGCCTCCTGGGTTCAAGTGATTCTCCTGCCTCAGCTTCCCTGAGTAGCTGGGATTACGGGCACGCACCACCATGCCCAGCTAATTTTTGTATTTTTAGTAGAGATGGAGTTTCGCCATGTTGGCCAGGCTGGTTTTGAACTCCTGACCTCAGGTGATCTGCCTGCCTCAGCCTCCAAAGGCGCTGAGATTCCATGCATGAGCCACTGTGCCTGGCCGAGATATATTTCTAAAATGACTTTTTATTGCTGCTTTTGGTTTTATTCTTCAGAGAGAAACAGCTACAAGGAATCTATTTGAACAAACAGGCTTGTAATTCGATTGGGTTTATTTCATACTGTAAAGGCCTTAGTTTTTTTGTGTGTATATGTATACTTGGGACTGTGTGTATATATTAATGTAAGCTACTCCGGAAAGCATTAGGATTGGTAAGAGCTTCGGTTTAATGCTTCCTGAGACCTGGGACAAGAAGCAGTTTTGTGCAGAGGCTCTGTCTTTGCCAAGTGTCACCTTACTCCCGCTGAACTAATAATGGATGGATTTGGATCCTAACAAGTGATATAATAATTTTTAGACAAATGCCTCTGGGTGTTGAAGTGATAGGGCCGCCCACCTAGCTATTTTTAAGTATCTTTTTTTGGGAGACGATCTTAAAGGCAGTTGGGCTCCAAAAAACGGAGAACCAAAGTTCATACAAGCTCTTTGTCAGCCTGTTTGCAATGGATCAAGTCCTTTAAGAGGAGGAACTTAAGACTGTCATTGTCCTTGTGATTTCAGAAGTGATTCCTATTCTAAAGTGGACATTGGAGGAGGCTCCATTAGGCCATGTAAGTACTATAGTAAGCAGATACTCACCTGGGCTAAGCAGAGAGCCGGGATATTTGCCCTTGTTGGGGAGAGGGCCAAGTTGTGTAGAGCAGTCCCATGTTATGATTTGGGGCCATTAAAATACACTTTGGCACTCTGGTCCCAAAGAGCAAGGGGGTGGCTCTCTTAGCACCACCCATAATCCTGAGAGGACATCTCTGGCTGTCTGGTGAAGGCCTGGTAGAATTTTTTCAGAGTAATTGGACAAAATTATTTTATGTGTATAGAATTATGAAGTGACTTCTTAATTATGAATTAAGAAGGCTATTTTTCACTTCAGTCATTATCAGTACAAATTTATTGAGCTTGACCGTGGCCACTTAATTCTTATGTAGAAATGCTGGCCCTTTAGAGCAGGCCCAACCTGGGCCCAACATGCATCATCATGGTGTCAGTGGAAGGAAGCCCACTGAACTAGAGCGTGTGACTCCTAAAGACTGTATAGTCTCTGAACTGTGTGTGTATCAAGGAACCATTGCTCCAAGAAACATATTTTCTTAAGTCCTCAATTCTGAACATATTTTATGGAGGAAGGAATTTGCTAAGTACTTCCTTATTTTTTTTTATTATTTTTGAGACAGAGTCTCACTCTTGCCCAGGTGGAATGCAGTGGTGCGATCTCAGCTCACTGCAAGCTCCGCCTCCTTGGTTCATGCCATTCTCCTGCCTCAGCCTCCCAAGTAGCTGGGACTACAAGCGCCTGCCACCACGCCTGGCTAATTTTTTTTTGTATTTTTAGTAGAGACAGGGTTTCATTGTGTTAGCCAGGATGGTCTTGATCTCCTGACCTCGTGATCTGTCTACCTCGGCCTCCCAAAGTGCTGGGATTACAGGCATGAGCCACTGTGCCCGGCCAGTACTTCCTTATTTTAACCGTCTGAATTGTTTCTAGCACTTAAACCCACTGCCTAGGCAGACCCTTGAGAAGTTACCTTGGTAAATCAGATGTTCACCTTGGAGCAGAACATTTAGATTTCACAGGCCGATAGGAATTGGGTGTCAAGGTTATGGGGTCAACAGAATGAAACATGAAACATTTCTAATTCTTGTTTCTTTTATATATGTGGGTCTTTGAACACACGTTGTCTCTGACAACATCACAGGAGAAAAAACACCCCAGCATCCCACAACTAGATGAATGTCTTGATATGAATAAAAGCATTAACGTTAGAGCTAGGAAATCGTGTGACCATGTGACTTCTATCTAAGGCTTCTCTCTAGGTGTCACCTTGAGAGTTTGTCCCACTGAGAGAAACCAGAGAAACAGGAAATGTGTCCTTTGGAAACTCAAAGGGATTTTTAATCTCTAAAAACACGAGATTTTTGTCTCAAATACAAGCATATTTAATCCATCCTTCCCTGTCCCCCGTATATATATCCCACACCCTGCTTAATAGGAATGTGACTTCATTTTAGGGACTGGACAACTGAATAATCTGTCTTCCAGGGTCTGTTTCCCCTGAAACTGGTTTCAAGCTGCCAGGTAGGGAAGTCTGCTCTTCAAGGGTTGCCAGGCGGGGCAGCTGGAGATAGTAGGCTGGCACTGGGGAGGCTGGAGCTGGGTCTGTCAGCCCTGCCACCCAGTGCTGTGGTTTCTGCTCTGGGAAAGATGAGCGTCTTCTGCATTTACTGTGCTGCGATTCTCACGGCAGTATCTGCGCCCCCTTGTTCTCAGCTCTGCACCATGTGGGTTTGACAGCCTTCATGTGGCAGGCAGACGTGCTGGCGTCATATGGGACTCCTGGGCTGTGTCTTTCTGCCACCAAATATGTTGTCGCTTTCCCCCTCCAGCATGTCATGTACCTAGCTGCCTTTGGAGAGGCCTTTTGGCTCTTTGAGGAATAACTACCGAAAGAGCAGCTGTCTGTCAGCCTCCTCCAGAGCCGTCGGCTTGGGCTGTTGTCAACCTGTTGTTGGAGGAGTTCCCAAAGCAGCAGACTTAACTGCCATTGACATTTATAACTCGAAAGCCATATCACAGATGACTTTACATTCCTTGTAATCCTTTACATAGCCTTCAGCATATAAAGCACGTGGCCTCTACATGCCTTCTCCACCTTAGAGAGTAAGGAAATAGTTGGGTCATCCTGAAGGTGACGAAGTGACTCACTGTTCTCCCCCATCCATGTTATAAATCATCATCTCTCTTCTGACTTAGCATAAAGCCAGGACAACTTCTTCCTACTTTAGATTTATGTGCGATCATATGAAGTCAGTTTAGACTGGGGAAGAGTATTAGCTTCTAAGCCCAAATGAGCCTTTAACTCTGGCAGCCACAGAGCCTGTGATAAGAGGGTATCCCTGGGAACTGGATGGCAGGAAACGTTTCTCACATGGCCAGTGGATCTTCTGTCTGGTCGGTTATGCCCTAGTTTCTCAGAGAGCCTGTTTCTACATCTCAAATCTTAAGACATAACTGGGAGAGAAAGATGCCATGTTCCTGGTGCAAGTAAAAAACCAAACCACCCCAGTGGATCTGAGAAACACGTACTGCCAAAGAAAGTAGAGAAAGGGCAGAACTGGAATGGATTTTAGTTACCATGGGTCTGGCTAGACATTCTTTGAGGGCTAGCGCTGGCTTCACTCCCCTCTATGCCCTCTGTGGCTAGTGCCAGTGGCTGGCACAGAGCAGCATATGAGCTGAATGAGTATAAAGCAGTCTTATTTTTAGGCAGTAAAAGTTTTGTTTCATTTTATTTTTACCTGGGTAGCACAGACATTGAAACATGTTAATCAACAAATGCAGAGTACGAGATTAAAAACTAATGACGTTTTCCTGTTGGCATGAAAGACGAATAATTTGAGACAAGTCATGGGAACTAGACAGCAAGTCTTAAATGTGATTAAAATAAAGCACCTTCATTGTCTCTGCTCAGATTTCTTCCTGTGCTTCCCAGGATGTTGGTCAGTCATATCTTATAAAAGGCCAATGCCTGATCTTGGCTGGGATGCATAGCTTGCCTAGCGTTGGGCAGAAATAGGCCTTTTGAACCCATTTGATGGTGGCCATGGGCTTTGGCAAGATTGTTAGCTGAGGAATGTTGTCACCTCTTCTGGGCACTTTGCTTGTAGTACATGTCAGTATCCCATCTCAGTCCTCATTCTCAGAGCCTGGGAAGTGGCTCAGAATCCCTCTGGTTGCACTCTAGACACCACTGCCCATTGACAGAGTGAGTGGCAAGGTTGATGAGACCTTGCTTCCCTTCTGGCCCATGGGCAGGGTGGGGCTGTGGGCCAGCCCGTATCTCCCTACCAGGGAGTATGTGGAGCAGCAGAGCAGTATTCTTTCACCCGCAGTGTCCAGGTCCGCTGCATCTAATCAGAATTCTGGTTCATGGCAAGAGGTTTTCATGTTTCTTTGTCTTCCCCTAGAAAATGTCTAAATATTACTAAATATTTCAAATATCCACACAAGTACAGAGAGTGAATAGGGCAGGCTGTCATGTACCTAACCCCCATATTCCCTGCCTTTCTGATCTTGCTGTTAATATGTCTTATTAACTTTGGAAGATACTTGCTTTGGCTTGTGTTAAAATTACTGTTATTTTGTCCCTGGAAATTCTGAAATGTGTGGTTGGCCTGGGACTCAGACCTATCAGGAACTCTAGTGTACCTCCTCTCTGAGGAAGGTTGGCACTACCTGAATCCACTCTTAGCTACGGGTGCCTTTGTTCTGTTGTTAGATCACTGCCATCTATTTCCCCTCTTAATTCAGTTTCAAGGAGCCGTGAGTGTGTGAGAGAGAATCCCCTTCCTCTTTCTTCCCTCCTCCTCCAGCTAGTTCGGGACTCCCTTGTGATGGGGTGATTCAGTGGGTCCTACTTGGTGGAGCTAATGCTGTCTCCACATCCTGTTCCCTTCCCATAATAATTCATCATCGTTGATGACACTTTGTGAATAATTTCTCGTTTCTCACCAAGCCAGGTTTGGGATTTCTCCATGTGTGTCCACCTCCCTGGAAGAAAGGGGTGGAAGCCGCTTTACTTTGCCACTGGGGTTTAGAGTGATGGATAGATGGCATCCGTCGGGCAGGTGGAGGTGCTTCCTCAGGTTAATTAATGTGGGTAGGGCCCATGGACAGGATTCTAGTTATATTGGATATTTTCCGGGAGCAGAGTCCTGGGTTATTTTATGATAGCTTACAATCATGTTGTTTTATGACTAGTCATCCATTTAATTGTTTGTTTTGGCCAGAGCCTCAGGATGACTTATCGGAATTGGTGCCCATGGCTAGCACGTTGGAAGGGCTGGGGAAGGTTAAGACTACTGTTCATGGAGGAAGGCGCCACCTTGAGAGGAAGGCTGAAGGGAGTTGCTGGGCCAGAAGATGGAGGAGAGCTCCCTAAGAGTAAAGCAGGAAGGATTGGGAAGTGGATATGGAGGCCTTGGGAATTGGCTGAAGAGTTTTGAGACTCTGGGATGGAGGAAAAATAGTTCTTAAAAATTCTAGGCTGGATGCAGTGGCTCACGCCTGTAATCCTAGCACTTTGGGAGATCAGCGTGGACAGATCACGAGATCAGGAGATCGAGACCAGCCTGGCCAACATGGTGAAACCCCTTCTTTATTAAAAATACAAAAATTAGCCGGGTGTGGTGGCACGCACCTGTAATTCTAGCTACCCGGGGAGGCTGAAGCAGGAGAATTGCTTGAATCCAGGAGGTGGAGGTTGCAGTGAGCCGAGATCACGCCACTGCACTCCAGCCTGGGTGACAGAGTGAGACTCCATCTTAAAAAAAAAAAAAAAAAAAAAAAAAAAAAAAAAATTCTAAACCATCATGAACTGATAAAATAAGAATAAATGACTGGAAAAATGAAATTTAAGAAGTCTGTAATACAAGCCTCTAATTTTATTAGATTCAAAGACATAATATTACCTTAGCAAATTGCTATAAAAGTTTCTAGAACAGTTACCTTCAATTTCAGTATTGATCATAGAGCAGAAACAAATACTTGGTGGACTGGCAGTGTGCTGCAGGCTCCCCTTGGAGTGGCACTGACCTTGGAGAGGTGGAGTCTCAGCTTTGTTTCTGCCCTTGGATGCCAGGAGGCCCATCCTGACCTCCGAGGGTCTTGCTTTTTAGGCTACAGGATGAAAGTGGTGGTTTAACAGGTGACTGGCCTCTTGACAGGGCACGTGGGACTGGGAACAGGTGCTTGTTTCTGAGCCTCTGCCCAGAAGGGCTCTTCTCAGGGCTCCTTCTGGAAAGGACACGCTGGAGTTATCTCATACACACCCTCAGCCACCATGCCCAGATATCTGACCCACTCATTTGAAAGGCATGTGTCCTGTGATAGAGACCTCCTGTAACCAATGAACCAGTGTGTGTGTGTGTGTGTGTGTCTTTGTCTATAGTAATCTTGCACCCAGTGTAAGTTTTTTCTTGTTCATAGTTTTAGGTTGATAAACAGTTCTGTGGGATGGGAGGGAATGACCTCTTTAAAGAAGTCCTGTAGCAACCCAGGCTAAACAGGCCTTGACTTTTTGAACACAGTTTCTGTAGGTCATCCTGCTGTAACTGTCATTCCAGCCCACAGGCCTGGGGGGACCTGGTGGAGGAGCCAGCCTGGAGGATTTTATGGCGGGGCCTGGCCATGGTTAGAGTCACTTTCTATTCGCATTCTGTTGCCAAGAACACAGTCCCCTGGCCACCCCTGGCAGGGAAGTGAGGTCCAGCTGTGTGCCCAGGAAGATGACGAGAGTGCGGATTTCAGTGAGTAGCTGGCATTCCCCTCGCCTGCCATTTCCCATTCTTCTGATTCACTGATCAGAATCTTACTATTGCATTCTTCTGTCCAAATGAACTCATGTATTCATCTATTACGCCTGGGCATGATGGTCAGGCATGAAATTTTTATGCACTGGGGTAAGAAACAATGGCAAGCAGAGAATGGAAGTTGCCTCAGAATTAATGACCAGTGCTCATGCAGGCTTGCAGTCGGCAGCGTGAAATGGCCGATGCTGACAATGAGAGTGAATTGGTGATGTGCCATAGGCTGCATTTGGATTTTGTTTAAAAAGTCAAGATATTGGAGTTGAGAGTAGTGCTCGGTTTTCAAAGTAAACAGAACTTAAGCAGAGGGAAACTGCATAGGTGCTATCGGTGTGAGGGCAGTCGGTAACCCATGATGAAATGTGGCAGAGGTAATGTCATGTGATTTTAGAAAACTTAAATAGCTGTGATATTTGCATAAGTGTGCTTTTTTTCTTCCTGCAGTGGTGAATTAAAGACAAAGCCTTTTTTTTGTTTTTGTTTTTGTTTTGCTCTCAAATCAGAGAGGCCAGAGTCAGAACATAGAGGTGAGATTTTGGGAGTGAGTTTGGGAGAGATTCTAGGCATCAAACTTTTAGCCTGTAAAAACGTGTGAAACTAAAACTTCTAAAAATTCCTTCTAGAGCCAGTGTTTCATAGGGCGTCAATCAGGAAAACTGGACTAGGCATTTCTAACAGATTCTAATACAGATAATTGCACATTTGGGTGACGGAAGAAGAGAGTTATCAGACTGTTACAGCAACCCAGAGATTTGTAACCTCAGGAAGATGTCCACCCCCAGGACTGTGGAGGCAGGGTGGTGGGGGTGGCAGCTGATGGAAAGGGCCCTTTGGAGAGAGCTGTCTCCCTGGAGAAGGTTATTCAACCCAGCAAATGGAGTTGGGAGAGAGACCCAGACACCTTTCCGTCCCAGCTTCTGATGGTACCTCCCACAGACCAGCACTACTAGAAACCAGGTGGGAAGGGAGCTTGGGAAATGTAGTTTCCTGTGATATTTGTAAAAGGACAAAGCATGCAGAGAATGGATTTGAGAGCAACAAGGCAGATGGCTGTGGCACAGGGATTATAACATTGGTACAAAGGAAAATAAGTAGAGGAGTAAGAGATTGCTCTAGGGAAAGAACTTGAATTCTTGATTCCCTTCCACCATGCCACATTCCTTCCTCTGTGGCTTTAACACCTGTGTCCTCTCTTCATGTTTCTGTCAGGCTCTTTACACTGCATGATATTTACATATTTGACTCCTTGTTAATAAGTAACATTTACCGAATGTTTCCTGTGTGCTTTATCTGCATTAATTCATTGACTCATCAAAGCCATCTGTGAAGGCAGGTATAGTCCATCTTCATTATTCTCAGATTTCTGTATTGGTGAATTTGCCCCCTCATTAATACTTATTAGTAACCCTGAAATCAATACTCTGCGCTTTGCTGGTCATTCACAGACATGCACAGTGGAAGATTTGAGTTGCCTGTGTCCATGTTCCCAGCTGAGGATGAACAAGGCCTTCTTGCTTCAGCTCTCATATTGCAAATAAGTGTTCTTCTTCTATCTGGTTAGTACTGTGTTTATCCTTTTGTTGTGCCTTTTTTTTAAAAAAGTGATTTTGCTGCTTAAAATGGCCTCCAAGCATAGTGCTGAGGGGTTGTCTAGTGTTCTTGAGCACAAGAAGGCTGGAGAAGGCTGTGATGTATCTTAGGGAGAAAATATCTTTGCTAGATAAGCTTCATGCAGGCGTAAGTTGTAGTACGGTTGGCTGTGATTTCAGTGTTAAAGAATCAACAACATAAGGTGTCTTCAAACACACGCATCAACTATGCATTGATCAGTTGGTGAAAATGTTGTGACCAGAGGCTCGCAGGTACCTAACCCTGTATCCTCTCTAGGAGCAATGTTTCAGGATTCACTAATTCAGTGCCTGCAGAGACTTTATAGAACAAGACCACTGTGGGCACTGCAAGTTGACTGTCCTATTCTCAGCTTATAAAGAGACTGAGGCAAGTGGAAGTCTAGAAGTTGTCCAGGGTCGTCCTGTAGGATCGGAACCCAGGCAGTCTGATCCCCAATCCTTTATTCTTACCTGTTCTGCTTTCTTGCTCTTCGTATCTGCTTCGTGCTCTTTTACACTTCTGAATCTGTCAGAGGCATTCGAACGAGATTGACTCCATCTTCAATAGGGGCGAAATATGAGAATGAGACCTGCCGGGCTGCATTCCCAGGAGGTAAGGCATTCTTAGCTCACAGGATGAGGTAAGAGGTTGGCACAAGATACAGGTCACATAGACCTTGCTGCTAAAACAGGATGTGGTAAAGAAGCGGCCAAATCCCACCAAAACCAAGATGGCGATGAAAGAGACCTTTGGTCATCCTCACTGCTCACTACAGGCTGATAATAATGCATTAGCCTGCTAAAAGACTCCCAGCAGCACCGTGACAATTTACAAATGCCATGACAACGCCCAGAAGTTATCCTATATGGTCTAAAAGGGAGAGGAACCCTCAGTTCCAGGAGCTCCCCACCCCTTTCCCAGAAAATATTTCACTACTTGTTTAGTATATAATCAAGAAATAACTGTAAGTGTACTCAGTCCAGCAGCCCATGCTGCCTGTGGAGTAGCCTTTCTTTTGTTTCTTCTCTAACGAACTTGTTTTCACTTTATGGACTCCCTCTGAATTCTTTCTTGTGGGAAATCTAAGAACCCTCTCTTGGGGTCTATATTGGGACCTCTTTCCAGTAACAAATCTGCTGTGGTTGCTGCTGGAACCAACCTGAGGGCTATTTTTGATACTCAAATTCCTCTTGGTAAAGCCAGCAGGTACCACTGGTTGAGAATCAGGATGCTTGTAATCCTGGAGTACAACCACCTATTTGATAGGATCAGTTCACACAGCAACACTGTGAAGCATGCATTACCCTTCATTTCAGAAATAAAAACTGAGATCTTGGAAGGCCATGATTTGGTTATGGTTCCCATGGTTAGAAAGCGGCAGAATGTGCCTCCAAATGCCTTGCTCTTGTTACTATACCAAGGCTGGCTCAGGACTAGGCTCTGTGGGGACCGCACTCCTGTCCTCACCACTGTTGTCATCTGCCGCTTCCGCTCTGCTTTGACCTGACCTGGAGAAAGCACATAACGTTAGAACTGTGTGTAAAATAAGATTCCGAGAAGGGGACCAGGAATGTTTTCTTTAGGGGCCAGGAATTTTTTCTTTAAAATGCCCATTTCCATGTTTACAGAAAATCTTTTATAGGGTGGAATAACGTTCTTGGAAAGATGTTTATTTGTTTTTCTTTTCAAGGGGCACATTTTTGAAAGAAAACAAAGGGACAATAATTTGAAAGGGCTGCGGATACTTTCTCAGCGATATCCTGTCTCACCTAAACATTTGTTCTCATTTCTTTCTCTAGTTTCCTTTGTGTATTTAAGTGTCTTTATTTGAATACTAGATATACATGTTAAGAATTCAAAAGGTACTTTGAAGTCTTCCTCCCCAGAAGTAAGCAACGTACCTGATTTCTTGTGTGCTCTTCCAAAGTTGTTCTAACAGTGACTCTCAACCAGGGACAATTTTGTTCTCCATGGACATTTTTCACATCTTGGTGGAGGTTGGGAGAGTGTTATTGGCAGCTTCCAGTAGGTAGAGCCCAGGGATGCTGCCAAACATCCTACAATGCACAGGACAGTCCCCACAGCCAAGAATTACCCAGTCCAAATAGTAGTGTTGAGATTGAGAAACCCTGCTGTACAGTCATGTAAACCAGAAGGGCTTACGTGTGTCCACAAGAGTTTTATGCCTAAACTTGTTTTTCTTGTGTGGTCAGGAGGTTTTTGTTGGTGTGGTTCCTTTTGTGTCCTGAGGGTGGGGCAACGGAAAAGGTCCTCTCCAGGTGCAGCTGTTGTGAGCGGGCTCATTGTCTGTAGAGACTGAAAACAATCTGATCTGACTTCAGCCAGTCTGTTTTTTTGTTTTCTTTCTTTCTTTTTTTTCAATCACAATGCATGGGCAGTTCTAAGCTGGTGATAAAATACTTCCTAAAAAGTCTTTGGTTTGTCTAAATTCTAAATAATTGCTACTGTCACTAATTATATATGTATAAATATACACATATATATTTAAATATGCACTTCAGATTAGTGCACTTCTTACACCTTAATTGTTGCATGCCACATGAAAGTTAATTTGGAGAACTTCCTATTACACAGTTGGTCGTAATGCACATGGACTCAGCTCCACACTTTGCCTTGAGTAAACTGTTTAGAATTGTCGGAGCTTTCTCTAGGTGCAGTTCACATCTCTAGCCCTTATGGTACAATATGCTCTTATGTTTAGAGATTTGTAATAAGCAATGATAGCACAGTTTAAGGCGAAGAAACAGAACTTGAGTTTCTTCACTTCCCTCATTGTGTGTGATCACTAGGAGATTTTATGTGTGACTAAAATGTAGAACGGTGAAGAAGTGAACTGTGAGTATAACATCTGGTTAAGTGCATATGGTATGCTTTGGTAGTTTATAGAAGAAATATAAAATGGAGTCTCAGAAATAACTTTAAAATTGATACTCTTTCTAAATAGTTTTCAAAAGTAAATGGTTCAAAAGGATGTTATGATTATTGATTATTACATGATTAATGTTAGAAATAATTTTGTATGGAGGAGGGAATTTCAAATAGTGATCTGACCTGTTGTCATCTCTGATAGCTATATGCCATACACAGGATGGTTGAGATCTTTAAGAGAAATGAGTGAGAGAATGAAAGCAGGCCCAATAAAACTATATGCTGGCTGGGCACGGTGGCTCAAGCCTGTAATCCCAGCACTTTGGGAGGCCAAGACGGGCGGATCACGAGGTCAGGAGATCGAGACCATCCTGGCTAACATGGTGAAACCCCGTCTCTACAAAAAAAATACAAAAAACTAGCCGGGCGAGGTGGCGGGCGCCTGTAGTCCCAGCTACTCGGGAGGCTGAGGCAGGAAAATGGCGTAAACCCGGGAGGCGAAGCTTGCAGTGAGCTGAGATCTGGCCACTGCACTCCAGCCTGGGCGACAGAGCGAGACTCCATCTCAAAAACAAACAAACAAACAAACAAAATCTATATGTTATTTCTGTTAATCTGTGGCATCTGTCCACAGGAAAATGGTGCTGTTTTAAATGCTATGTAGAATTGAAATTCTGACCCATGACGGTCTTTGTGAGAGTAGACCAAACTCTGCCCTTCACCCTCAGTATTTTAAGACTTTGTGTTGATTGATACATTTATACAAAGAACAGTGCACACATCATTGGTATGCAGCATGATTTACAACCGAACACACCTGTTAGGAGTACCCAGGTGGAGAAACAAAACATACACAGCCCCTGGAAGCTTGCATTCCCGTTTTCGGTCACTGTCACCGCCACCCCATCCCAAGTGTACTTAATCACTGCATTGACTTCTAACAGCACAGATCAGTTTCACCTGTTTTTCTTTGTTACATAAATGGAATTATATAGTACAGATTATAAGATGATGATGATGATGATTATTATTATTTTGAGACAGAATCTCGCTTTGTCGCCCAGGCTGGAGTGCAGTGGCTCAGTCTCGGCTCACTGCAAGCTCCGCCTCCTGGGTTCATGCCATTCTGTCGCCTTAGCCTCCTGAGTAGCTGGGACTACAGGCGCCCACCACCATGCTCAGCTAATTTTGTTTTTGTATTTTTAGTAGAGACAGGGTTTCACCGTGTTATCCAGGATGGTCTCGATCTCCTGACCTCATGATCCACCCGCCTTGGCCTCCCAAATTGCTGGGATTACAGCCATGAGCCACTGCACCTGGCCGTAAGATTAATTTTTAACCAATTTATTGATTTTGATTCTAACTGTTGATATTTGAAATATTCCCAAATATGGCAATTAAACTGGGCAATTTTCAGTGGTAGATTCACAAAAATTCCTTGTTCCATGTATGGGCTCACTAATCGAAATACTTTTCTTCAAGGTAGTAAAATTTAATATGGTTGCTTTCATAATGAAGAAAACAATGTAATTACATCACTCATTGGGCTTTAGAACTTTATTTGGAAGGAAGATAATACAGAAATTGTGTTCGTGTATGGACTGAAGCAATCAAGTTCATTTGAAGCTAGAGTAACTTATAAGCTTAAGATGTGACCAATAAGCTGGATACTCTGTACAGAAACTTATCATTGGATTTGAGTTGGAAACAATAGCATTGCAGTGCAGTCTTACTACATCGGTGTATTACATTCCGAATACCATTTTCTGAGTAGTAGTAGTCTTGTCTACAGAAACTGAATGGATGGGCTGTTTAATAGTTGAAGTTTGGGCCAGGAGGATCTGAAATTGCCCTTCACGCCATGGGGAAATGGAACACTCAGTTTGAAGGCCCTTAGTAATGTGGAACTGTTAAATTCACTTTAAACTATTATTTTTAAAAAATAGCCTGTCTGCAGCCATCATCCATGGTGAGGATTTGTATTCTCCTTCTTGGATCTGTCACGGGCTGGCTCGCCTATGTTGAGCAAGGCGGCCAAGTTTGGAGCTTGATGTGGCTTCCATTGAGGTGTTATGTGGGCAGCAGGCCATGCGGGACATGAAAAACGTTTGCCGTGCAGTTTCTGTTGCTCCCAGCAGAGACGAAAATGAACAGTTCTAGCAAAATTGCTAAGTCAGGGGTGTTTGTCTCTGTAAAGTTGCTTTTTTAGCTCACTTAATTTTTTTTGGTCTGTGAAAGCCCTTCTCTTTTTTTTCTTCTCCCCTTCAGTGGTTTCTAGCCATCTTCTTCTCTAATTAAAACAAAGAATCTTAGCTTTATTTTTTGAAACTTATTTGTACCCACTTTCTAAATCTGCCTTTATTGTTTGGATTTTCCAGCCTCTCAGGATGGAGAAGCAATGGTTGCAAATAAAAACCAGTTCAGGAGGAAATTGTATCTGAGACTGGAAATGGATCATGTTGCTTGTGAGTTTCACAGCTCTTCAAAGTCAGCCTTTGAGGACAGGAGAGTCCTGAGTCCTACTGTGACATTTCAGACCCCTGCCCCCACTGTCCGGCCTCTCTAGACTCGTCTTGGCCTCTCCCTGCCTGCCTTTACGTTCCAGCCTGCAGGGAAGGGTACCCTTGAGCGTGACTGGTGCTAGTTCTGCTCTGTGCATGTGCTCTTCTCTCTGCTGGGGATGCCTTCCCCACCGTCTTCTTAGTCCTTCAAGGCTCCTTCTAGAAGCTAGAACTCGTTCCTTTTCGGAGAAGTCTTCCTTCATCCTCTTGGATCAGATGGGAGATGTTTCTTTTGTGTTCTTGCAATACTGTGTGCCTATCATGCACTGCTGCATTTGCACACTGTTGTGAACCCAGGATCCGGAATGGTGCCTGGCACATAGTAGAGCCTCAACAGATACTTGTTGTAGTAGGTACAGACATATCAGTAGAGAGTTACAAAATATAATTACTGATGTGTCTGTACCCTACTACATTTTGAGAGCAGAGAGCATGACTGTTCATTGTCACATTCAGTGACTGACAAAGGTGCTCAGAAATGTCTGCATCTCCACGCAAGGCTGGCCAGAGGGGGGGCGTTTCAGAGGCAAGGGAGACTTTTCTTTGCTCTGCAGTCATTTATTTTATTTCGTTTGATTTCAATAGTTTGGGGGAACAGGTGGTTTTTGGCCACATGAAGAAATTTTTTAGTGGTGGTTTCTGAGAATCTTCGTGCACCTGTCCCTCCGGCAGTATATGCCAAGTGAAGTAACTCAGGAATGGAAAACCAAATATTATATGTTCTCACTTATAAGTGGGAACTAAGCTGTGAGGATGTAAAGGCGTAAGAATGATATGATAGACTTTGGGGACTCTGGGGGAAGGATGGGAGTGGGTGAGGGACAAAATACTACATATTGGGTAAATTGTAGTCATTTATATTAAGTCTTGAGTCCTTATGGGCAGAAGCGCATCCTGCAGGCCTGTGGTATTCGAGGAAATCCAGAATGCTGAAGGATGAGAACTATGCCTTTCAATCGCCTATCTTTACCACTCTTGTTTTCCAAATGGGAATGGCTTTGTGTATATGAAAGTGTTCATGAAAGTGTGTCTCAGAGAAAATGCGTGACCTTGATGCTGATTACTTTGCTGATTGCCGATGCAGGAAAACATCAGTAAAAAAGAAACTTAAAAGTGGGTTATGTAAAGGCAACGTTAATTATCATCCTTTAAAGGAACTAATTGCCATTTTTACGTGATTACTGTGCAGCCAACAAGGGCCCTGTGTGTTGCATATCTTGTCTCATTTCTGTGTAATTTTGATATGAGTGCTTAACTGATTCAGGTACTAGGCCCCTAAAATCATATCATAGTGATATTTTTTTCAGTTCCCACAAAAAGAAATTAAACAACAGAATAGAGCTTTCCCAATTTGAAGACCATCTTTCCCTAACCTGCTCAATTTTTGCGCAATTGCTTATCTGCCAGTGAGTACCAATGGGTGGCAAAATGAGTAACCAAGGAAGAATCCAGATCTCATAGGGAAGTGAAGAGATGGAATATTTTCTGCGTTCTTTGGAGATGCAGAGGCTGCTGTCCACAGCATGGTTCTGTTTCCCCCAGTCCGATTGCTCCTGCTTCAGAAGAAGAGAATCCATGTTGCAGGATCGCCTGGTGTTCTGCTGAGAGCCTGTGAGGTTTGGGCTCTGCTGTCCTCCCGAGGATGAGGACTCATAGATTATGAATAGAGGCACCTGTGTGGGGCTCCGGGCTCCGATAGCATGACTCACTGTTTGCAGCCTGAAGGAAAGAAAGCAAGAGAGAAGACTGATCCCAAATTGTCAGAAGACAGATTCCTCAATCCTGCCTGTCTCCCCAAATGGGAAAGATCAGGTCAACATGGAAGGGTCCTGTTAAAGCCCAGTTATGATTTTAGCCTGGAATATGCAGGCCTTCTGTGTACTAAGAGTTACTCTGGATGGAACACACTGTGCTGTCCTAGTGACGGGAGATTTTGCCCAGTCTAATGGGCAGAGAGGAGGTGTGTAAAGACTGAGCAGCCACAAGGAATAGTCGAGGAAAAAAGAGCCCTGGATTTTTTTTTTTTTTTTTTACTTGAAATTTCTGCCCACCCATTTACTGGCAGAGAGGATTTGGGATGTCAGTGTCACTTACGCCAGATTCAGAGAAATGAATCAATTAAGGAGCACTTTTTGGCCTTTTTACATACATGTTGGGTTGTCAAATGATTTTGTAGGGAGTCCATGTCTTCTTAGGGTCAGAACTGGAGCATGTTAATTGAAGCAGTTGGCTGAGAATGATGGATGACGTTGCCTTCTGGGCTTGGCGGGTGACAGGACATGAACCAGGTGTGTCTTGTCCCTGTCAGCTAGTGTGGATAGCATGGATGCCCAGGATTGTGGATCATGCCTTTACTCTGTATAACCCAGTCAGTGATGGCATCATCAAAGTCGCTCATTCCTTCATGTGACATGCATTAATTGAGGTCCAACTCTGTACTCAGAATTGTTCTAGGCACTGGAGGCACAGTGGTGAATAAAGACAGGAAGAAACAGGTAAATCTGATGTCAGGTGGAGATTCAGGCTGTGAAGAAAAACCAAGTAGGGCTGGAGATAGTGCCGCATGGGGAGCTATTCTAGGTTGGGTGGTCCAGGAGGCTGCTTGAGGGAGTGATGTTTGAGCAGAGCGCCAAGGCAGTATCCAGGGTGAGGAAAGTTCATGAGGAAGAGAAGGGTACCTGCAGGCGCCCTGAGGCAGGAACAAACTTGACCTAGCTGGAGGGCCACGTAGATGGAGTAAACCGAGCCAGGGGCTGAGTGTGGAGGTCAAGTACCTGGAGAGCCTTGCTGAGCAGGGCTCAGAGCTTGAGTTCCATCAAGATTATGATGGGTGTGTGTGAAGGATTTTGAGCAGGAGGATGTCCTGAATTGATTGGATTTGTTTTTACAAGGATCATTGAGCTTGCATGGAGAATTGTCTGTAAGGGGCAAGAATAGAAGCAGAGAGATCAGCTAGGAAAGTATGACAATCTTCCAGTAGAAGTGATAGTGACGTGGACTCAGGCGAGGGGACGGAGATAGTGATAAGGGGTTGGATGCATCTATTCAGAATGAATTGGCCCCTCTCTGACTTTACTTCCTGCTACCTTTCCTATGATTTATTTCACTCCAGCCGCACACGTTGTCTTTTCCTTCCCCCAGATCTTTACTTGCTCTGTTTCTTTGAACTCTTACCATTTCTTTTGTTATATACACATGTGCATGTACATGCACACACATGTATCTTTGCTCATTCCCTCTTTGTCTCTCCTGCTGGCATGTAAGTGTCATGAGGGCAGGCAGGGACTTTGTCAGCTTTGTTGCTATGTCCCGAGTGTCTAGAATGTTGCTCTGCATGCAGCAGATGTTCAAAATATTGATCGGATAAGTGAATGAAATTGAAAGGCCACCCACTGATCTCCTTATTATATAATTTTTATTTGAAAAATCTCCACCGTGACTGCCTGAGGTTTTAATTGCTACACTAAACACACTGAAAACTTCAAACTGTATTATCAATTTAATAAAAGTGAGGAAGTATTGAACACTTTAAGTCATAGGGGAAAATAAGGGAGACAAGGTTTGTGTCAGGCGTGGAGAGATTCCGCCTGTGGCGAAGGGGACGGTGCTAAAGAGGAAAAACTTTGAACTTCTTCATTTATTGCAGTGAAATTTGTCACTTTTATTCACATCCAGTACCATCTAGCTGTTAATTTGTGTTTTTGTTGGAAAAGACTTTCAGGGAAACAGTTAACCTCCCTCGTTGCTGTGTTCTCAAAATTAGTTTTCCTGAGCTGCAGTCAAAGCTGGATAATTTTGCCATCAAAAAGCACATACTCTTCCCTTAGGAAGTCGGCATGAGCACATTCTAAGGATGGAGAATGGGAGCGAGTGAGGATGGAGAGTAGTGGCTGTCCAAGGGCCCTCAAGGGTAGGCAGCCACAAGGTACAACTTTTCCTGTAGACTTGTGGCTAAGGGACAGCCTCTAGGGATGGTGGAGCTTTTTCTTTGAATCCTGGCACCTCTGCCATGTGGCCTTGCACAAGTCCCTTAACCACTCTGTGCCTCAGTGCTCTCATCTGTAAAGTGGGAATGATACGGTACCTATCGTATGAGGTTGCTGTGATGATTGAGCTAATACACATGGAAGGTCTTAGAACCATGTCTGGGGTAGCACGTACTTAAAACATTTTAGCTGTTACTAAATGGAAGAAGATTGTTGATCATTAACAGTTGGCATAAATATTGGCAGATAAAAATTGTGTTATTTGGACCTGAGTGTTGAACTGGTGTGTAGCACTTGAATTGACTGGAAAAAGGAGGTGGTGGGGGTGTGTTCTGACGCCTCCTAGTATACTACAATACAATTCTATCGTAACCACCCAGAGTTAGTGCAGACCCCATCAGTTAAAGGGTATGGTTCCCAACAACACTGTTTCTACCTCAGATGCCCACTGTAAGTGGGATTTCCAGACCATTTACCTTTGTGACTGACTGGTTATAATCCAAGGGGTTCCCATGGCCTTCTCAGGTTTGATAATTTACTAGAATGAATCTCAGAACTCAGGAAAGCACTATATTTTCAACTATGGTTTTATTATAAAAGGTATAAGTTAAGGCCAGTCAAATGAAGAGACACACAGGGTGATGTCTGGGAGGGTCCCGAATGCAGAGCTCCTGTGTCTTGTCCCTTGGAACTAGGGTGTCTCACTTGCCTGGCACATCGATGTGTTTCCCAATCAAAAAGCTCCAGTGAGCCTGGTGTCCAGAGTATCTATTGGGGTTTCATTACATAGGCAGAATTGATTGAGCACAACCATGTGGCCAGTGATTTAATTTCCAGTCCCTTCCTTTCTCCTTCTCTGGATTGGGCTGGCTTAGAACCCTGATCCTCTAATTGCATGGTTGATTTTTCTGGTGGCCAGACTCCAGCCTGAGTCATCTCATCTTAGTGTAAACTCAGGTGTGACCCAAGGGGTTTATCAAAAATAAAGACACTCCTACTATGCAGGTAGTCCAAGGATTTAGAACCCTCCCTCTTCCCAACCAGGGGCAAAGGCCAGTCAGATTCTTTACTGTACAATAGGGAGATTATATGTGAGATAGCAAAATACAAGATGGTGGCCTGGGAAGGGCTACTTGGGAGAAGTGGGCCCAACTCTTTTCTCATGTTGGTGCTGCTGCTCTAATCCTATGTCACGTTGGGCTTCTGGTTATACAATAACACATGACTAACCTCATGGCTCTGTTTTTTTTTTTTTGGAGACAGAGTCTCGCTCTGTTGCCAGGCTGGAGTGCAATGGCACAATCTTGGCTCCCTGCAACCTCCACCTCCTGGGTTCAAGTGATTCTCCTGCTTCAGCCTCCCAAGTAGCTGGGACTACAGGTGCCTGCCACCATGCCCAGCTAATTTTTGTATTTTTACTAGAAACAGGTTTTCACCATGTTGGCCAGGATGGTCTCCATCTCCTGACCTCATGATCTGCCCACCTTGGCCTCCCAAAGTGCTGGGGATTACTGGTGTGAGCCACCATGCCTGGCTTCTTTCTTTCTTTTTTTTTTTTTTTAGAGTAACTTTATTTAGTCTAATGGCAATTAAGTTGTCTTCTGGAATTTTATGGTGATCTTTTACTAAATATACCACAAATACTGCTTTTCTGAATTTCAGTCTTTGGAGAATGTGGTTTTCAAACTTCTCCATGACACTCTTTGGGAATCCACTGAGTTGCTGGTTATAAGCTATCTTTCTGACTTTCAGATAGGCACTTCTGAATAAATGCACCCCAACTTTGGATGGACATGGGCTGCTGGCTTGTGGATGGGCAGGGTGTCTTTCTGCTTTATGCATCTGAAGTTCTTGGCCACTGAAGACTCGCAATCTGGTGATGAGCAGGCTTGTGGTAAGATCTTTTTTGTGGTCTTCCCTGCTATCTCAGTTATTAGTGAACACTCACCTGATTTTCCCATGTTTGAATTTTGAAGCAAGTGTGGTTTCTGTAGTTCATTTCTTTGATTTGCTGTTTTTCTCTTGGTACTGCAGACTTCTCACTTTCATGAATTTCACAGTACATGTTGGTCCCTGCAATTAAAGATTGAATGTTCCCGGGAGTTTTCTTCATTTTATCTGAAGAGTTTGTAGTCCCAGCTCCCTTCCCCACCACCCAACCCCACAACAACAAAAACTCTGTAGATTAGCATTACTCCAAAGGACTTGATGAGGATTTGATTGGAGCCCAAGTGGCTGGATCACCCTAACTAGTTACAAAGCTCAAAGGAGGCCCTTTACTTTCAAATCTCCTCTCCTTTGTTTTTGTTTTTGTTTTTTTTGAGACAAGATCTCTTTGCCCAGGCTGGAGTGCAGTGGCATGATCCATGGAACACTACAGCCTCAACCTCCCCAGGCTCAGGTGATCCTCCCACCTCAGCTCCTGTTTTGATTGTGATTTTTATTAGTGATAGTTGGTCGTACCTAATTGGAATGTGATGTTTTAAAGTGACAATAAAATGTACACGACAAACTTTGAGAGCATGGAGTATTGTCATGGTTTGAATGTGTCCTCCAAAGTTCATGTGTTAGAAACATCCCAATGCAGTACTGTTTACAGGTGAGAACTTTAAGAGGTGATTAAGTCATGCAGACTCAGCCTCATTCATCCATTCAGGAGGGTTATCGCGGGAGCGCGAGGGTTATCGCGGGAGCGCGAGGGTTATCGCGGGAGGCGTTCCTGATGAAAAGGTGGGTTTGCGCCCTCTTCCTCCTCCTCCTTCCCCCCACCCCCCGCCAGCGGGTTCCAGATGGAAGGGTGGGTTCGCATCCTCCTCATCCTTGTTTCTCCTGCTCGCGCCAGCAGGTTCCAGATGGAAGGGTGGGTTCACGCCCTCTTTCTCCTCCTCGCGCCAGCGGGTTCCTGAGGGAAGGGTGAATTCCCGGCCGCCGCCTCCTCCTCCTCCTCCTTCTCCTCCTTCTCCTCCTCCTCCTGTGGGTTCGCTCATGCCGTCCTCCTCGCGCCAGCGGGTTCCTGATGGAAGGGTGGGTTCGCGCCCTCCTCGCATGAGTGGGTTCCTGATGGGTGGGTTCGCGCCTTCCTCCTGCTCGCGCGAGCGGGTTCCTGATGAAAGGGTGGGTTTGGCCTCCTCCTTTTCTCTTCCTCCTCTCGTGAGTGTGCTCTTGCCTTGCCTGGTGGGGTGACTTGGCAAGAATACCCTCCTCAAATGCAGGCCCCTTGAACTTGGGCTTTCGCAGCCTCCATACCTGCAAGAAATAAATCCCTGTTCTTGTCTCAGGTGTTCTGTCATAGCAGCACAAATTGGAATGAAACAGGTATGTAGGCATCCTTATATCTTGCTAGCGGGGATATAAATCAGTACAATTTTACTGAAAGAAACGCGGGATATCACTGCTTCACAAGTCTAAAAATCCTCGTATTATCGTATCAGATAATTCCTTTGCTCTAAGGAAATATGCAGAGGTATGATGTACAAATGTAGGAGTGAAAGACTATTGCATTCCTTTTTTTATTTTATTTTTATTTTTATTGCTTTTTAAAATAGAAAAATTGAACAAATTAAATGCCTAGTACTGTGGGATTATTTAAGTAAAACATGCAACTAGTACTTAGCTTTTAAATTCTGGTAAAATATTATGGGAAAGTGTCAAATCTGTTGTGATATAAAAGGCTGTAAGAAAGCAAGCATAAATATGTGTATTTTTGTGATATGTGTATGGATGATATACCATATATGGGAATATATATGAAACATACTAAAATTTTACCATCTGTAGGGAGTGGAATGATGACTGATGTTTAAAAAAATTTTTCCTTGTGGTTTTCCAGTATTTAATAAATTCTTTGTGATTGCAAGTATTTTGATCTACTAGGGAAAAAAAAAGTAATTTCACTTGGAAAAGTAATATTCTGATTGGCTATGTGAGGTTACTTTATTTTTATTTTTATGGGTGGTTTTTTTGTTTGTTTGTTATGAGACAAGGTCTCACTATGTTACCCAGGCTAGAGTACAGTGATGCCATCGTAACTCACTGCAGCCTTGAATTCCCAGATTCAAGCAATTCTCCTGCCTCAACCTCCCAAGTAGCTGAGACTACAGGGACGTGCCAACATGCCCAGCTACTTTATTTTGTAGAGATGAGGTCTCCCTGTGTTGCGCAGGCTGGTCTTGAACTCCTGGACTCAAGCAGTTCTCTCACCTCAGCCTCCTGAATATCCGGGATTGTACACATGTACCACATCCAGCTGTTACATGAGGCTAAAAGAGAACGATCCCCAGAGGGAGAACCTGACAAAGTGGGCCTGTTTATAGGGGTCCCAGCACCCAGTGGATAGCTGGCTCTTCACACAGCAGCTGCCCTTGTGCCCAGGTGGTGGTGGACATGCCCCCCAAGCCCTCCTTCCCAGCCCTCTTGGGAGTCCCAGCCTGAATGCGAGTGAGCCCCTCCGAGTTTTTTTTTGACATCAGAGGATACAGGGCAATCTTCCTTCTTCCCTCTCTTACGTACCCCAAATCTTTGTGGGTTTTATTTTTATTTATTTTTTTGACAAGTTTCTAGCCGAGGCCCTCTGGGGTTTGCTGGGAGGGTGTTTTAATCAATCGTGATTGAAGTTGGCTTCTGCTAGATCCCATTTTTGGATCACATTTTCCGGGCCTGTTAAGTCTTCCTGGCACACCTAACTCAAGACATTTATGTCCTTGTACTTTTGTGCATAAAATCTTAAAATGAGTAAAAATAAACTTGCCTGCTGCTCAGAATTGACCCTGAGCGATGTATCTTCCGCTGGACACTGGTGCCAGATGGTACTGCACCTCCTACTGAGTTAATGAACAGGCATTTGCCGAAAACCTTGAGTTGCTCTTGAATCATTCCGTGCACTTTCAGTACGAAACTCTGCCAGTGGCAATTTGCATTTGTTTCTTTTTCTCTCCATCTTTCTATTTTAGGAAGGAGAAAGAGGTGATACTTTCTGGAATAATTTCCTATGAGTGAATTGAATTAGTTTTATTGCTAGTATTGTTATAGATCTGTATCCCTACATAACTATGTTGTGCCAACTTGGGAGCACAGAGTAAATTTTTTCTCGGAGCTGTCTGCAATGATGGCTTTAAAATACACTTCAACTTCTGCATTAGGTGGTGCAGGATGTTTATATATTAGTTTGTGGGGATGGGGGCAGAAAAAATGGTCCTTATGACTTTAATACTACTGCTGTTACAGTTTTCCGCGTGCATTCTTGATCCTTTATTCTTGCTACAACCTTGGACAGTTACAAGGGGGCAGAGGGTGGAATATTACCTCTCAGTCCACTTATTCGTCAGTGTCTTGAAGATGAGATATGTCTGTGTGCTTTTCAGTAATCATAAATGTTTGAATCAATCTAACCTTTTGTTGACACTCTAGGAAACAGATGATGGGGGTGTTCAGAGTCCTTGAGTTTTGGTCCTGCTAGCATGCATTCTCTCCCTCCCCCAGGTCTAGATGCTTCAGGGTAGATACAGAGAGTACTGTCTTGCTTCTAGCATTGAAGCAGATTGTGAAATCTTGCCTCCTTCACCAGGACTTTGGAGAGACAGGAGTGTTCTCCACATCTGCCCTCACTTTGTTTGAGGCCCTGGTGGAATATCTTCTGTGAGCATTTGCCCCCTTCTTCTTTTTTTTTTNTTCTTGATATTCTTTGGTATTTTGTGGTTCAGGTGGTTCATGTTGCTGTGAGAACCTCACTTCCGGAAACTGATAATGCAGTTGAAGTTGGGTGCTCTTTTACTAATATCTAGTCTTTTCTCTGTAGTCTGAGCGGATTGTTCAGACTTAAAAGGTCCAGCAGCGTTTTATTTGTGACTGACTGTGAAAGTCACGTATCTATTTTATTTTTATGGCCTCTGATCTCAAATAACCCCAGAACACAGTTGGCATCCACATAATGCATAGTGGAGGCTGTTAACCTCCAGGACTGAAACAGCCTTTGGAATATTCCTGTGAACAGTTTGGATTCCTTCAGGTTCCTAAACCAATGGCTCATTTCTCACCCACCTAAGAGGGTGACTTGAATCTGAATTAGCAGGTACATGTTAGACTTCAAACCTTATTAGTCATACACAAATTTAATACCCCTTTACATTTTTAACTCAGAAAAAAGGTTCAAGTGTGAATTTTCTGTTTTTAGAGAGGGATTTATCTTTTCAACAGTTCTGAAATCGCCTTTCAGTTTTAGTCTAGGCATTATGTTTAACAGTTCTTACATTTTTATCTGCTTAAGTTAGAGTATAATTTCCCAGAATTACCCTAGAAATGACAAAGATCTAAAGCTTTAAATTCTGGAGTCTGAAATATCCCATAATGCCCTGTTCTTATCTCCCATATTGGCTGCAGCATGTGGTTTTATAATTTATGTACATAGGTTTCCGTTTGCTTCACTAAGCTACTTGTGGAATGAGTGTCTTTTGGCCTTACTCATTTTTTAATTCCCAGTACCTACTGCATTAAGTGAATCTCATGGTAAAGTTCACCTAGAGCCGTCTTAACGTCTGTAATCTTTTCTGTGTTTGTCTGGTGTGCGTGAGCATGTGTTTTAGGAAGAACTTGGAAAAAACTTCTTAATGGCTGGGTAATCTCATTTTCTGTAGTGGATTTTATTTGTGACAGTTATATTAAGAAATGGACTTTATTCTGTATGCTGTGCTGGAGAAGGTACTGGAAGACCAGGGGGTCTAGGCTTTGCTGTGCCTATAACTGACTTGTGATCTCCAGCAAGAAGTCACTTAATGTATCTGAAGTGTCTAGAACAAATGGTCTAGAAAACCCCATTCCAAAAATTCCAGGGTAAAAAGTCAGCATGATCCTCATGAAACTGAAAACAACTTTTCCCCCAACATATTATTCAAGGTGTAGTTCCCCGGAGGCTCCTCTGTAGCACTTTGGACATGGTGCTCTTTGGAAGTTGAATTTGCTCATTGCCTCTATTGTTTCTTAACCATTAGTTAGACATTTAGTTCCTATGCTAAGACGTAAACAAGTTAGCAGAAGTGGACATTTTTGTGGAGCATAGAATTAATTGGTTTAGATATGCCTGTGCTTGGGAATTCACCTATTGTTGGTGTTTGAAAGTATATTTTTCTCTTTGCTTCGAAACGATTTTAGGCCGTTGCTTCTGGTACTCAAGTACCCGTATGGAGGGTGTGAATGTGTGGTATGTAACCTTTTATTTTCAGATCTTAAGGCTTAAAAAAAAACTATGGATCCAAGGGAGCTTTTAAAAACACTCTTTAAAATACGTGTTTTGTTTTCTATTTAATGTAGGATTCATTTTCAAAGCAAAATGATTATTTTAAAATATGACAGCCCAGATTTGTTAATGAACTAGCAAATTGTTTTGCTGTTAAGTGCAAAATTGTTTTCCCATAAGGTTCAATTCCTAATGATAGTTGATGCTTGTAAGTGACATGGATCTGAAGCTCCATCTTTATAGTTTAAAGCAAGCTTGTCCAGCCCGCGACGGCTTTGAATGCAGCCCCAACACAGATTCGTAAAGTTTATTAAAATATTGAATTTCTTTTTAGCTCATCAGGTATCATTACTGGTAGTGTATTTTATGTGTGGCCCAAGACAATTCTTCTAGTGTGGCCTTTTTGTGAAGCCAAAGCATTGGCTGCCCCTGGTTTAAAGGCTGTGTCTCCTATCTCATATTTTAATTGGCTAAGTTGTACTAGTGTAACAGGAATATGTGTGTTTGATTTACAAGGGGATTTCCTAAAGTTGTAGCCTCTGCCTTTGAATTTTCAGCTACTTTAAAAAATACTCTAAAGATAACCTGAACACAGTTCAATGATTTCTTAATTAGTTCATCAAATATTTTTTGAATTTTTACTGTGCCAGGTACTGGGATGTATGTGGCAGATGATATGGGGGGTGGTCAGCCATACAAAGACGAAAAACTACTGCCTTTAGGAACTCTGCAGATTGGTGGGTTAGCAGGTATGTGTGCCCCAGTATACTTCAATCAATATTTCAAAGTCTTCCAAGCCCTTAGGAGTTGGAACATTTTTATGTTTGAACCTGACCGTGATGTTGCGGAATTTTCTAGGTCAGGAAGGGCCTTCTAGGCAGGGGAAACAGCATTAGCATTACAAGGTGATGCTAGACCTGTTCCAGAAATTGAGTAATTTATGTGAGAGAGGCTGGTAGAAAATTCAATTCAAAAGGTCGGTTGAGACATTGAGTGACCAGAAGAGCAAAGCTTGTATTTTCAGGTTGATCTAGCACTTAGAATTTGGGATTTGAGATTAAAGAGAGATTTCTTGAACCTCCTGGTATAACTTGCTATCCTTTGGAGTCAGAGATGATGATGTCAGCCATCTTGTTAGGCCAAGGAGGAAAAGGAAAGTATGAAAGATTTGCTTCTTGATCAGTGGTTCTTGTCATATTCCATGTAGTATGGGAAATCCTTGTATTAGGGTACATGTTCAGCTGCTCTAACAGAAACCTTAAACAGTACTGATTTAAACAAGATAGTTTAGTTTCCTTTTACATTAAAGTCAGCTAGAATGGCATTTCTGTCCTGTTGAAGTTTTAGGGGGCTGGGCTCCTTTCTTCTGGTTGCCCTGCCACCCCCACTGTTGCTCTCCTTTGTATGGCCTGAAATAAAGGAGAAAAAAAGGGTGGGAGGAAGGGCAAGGAGGAATGATAACCCACAGGTTGGGTAGATTTTTTTCTACTCCTATTCCACTTGGCAAAATATAATCACCTTGCCACTCAGTTGCAAGAGATAATTATACTTTGTGTGGTGAGATACTCTGCAAAATTCCTGCTCCTATGGAAGAAAAGGAGACTAGCTTTGGGGGAACAGTAAGGATCCAACATATCCCATTTGGGCCTTGTCATCTGTACCAGAAGCTATTGGTAACTGGAAATGGGTTTTTAAGCCTGTATAGCCAAGAAGGGTAGCAACAGTCCTTGTTCTTCTGGTTCTTCATATTGAAAAATGAAATTGATTTTATAAACTGTGTCTGCCTCTGCTAGCTCAGTGAGCTTGTTTGCCAGCCTTCAGTTGCCCTCCCTGAACTTTGCCATCATAGGCAACCCATGTGCACTGTGGAAGGTGCACTCTCCTTGCTGTCAAGCTCTGTGTAGCTCTGAAGATCACCAGCATTCTGACCCAGTGTTCTTCAGACTACCAAGCAGCTTCAGAACTACCAAGCAAGGCCCAGGAAGTTGGCTGGGAGATACCTTTTACCCTTGAGCATAGCTGGGTGTGTGGGGCTTATGGTTTTGGCCCATTTGGTCTCCATCCAAGGTGGCTGAGTTAAGGTCTTTTGGGCATTCCACTATAGAGCAGCTCATGGAGCTGGAATTCCCTTAGTGTAGGGGAACATAGTCAACCCACTTCGGCCATGTTTCTTATGGCAGCTGCCTCCAAACCTGCCAAGTGGTCAAAACGACCTGGAGAAGACTAATGGGTTCCTATGACATATTGTAGTGGATCAAGTAGTGCAGGTTCTCAGGGAGGTACCCAGGAGTGGACTTTTAAGCAAATACCTTCTCCAGGTAGGTCTGATCATGAGCCCACTTTGGGAGCCACTGTTCTGCATTCTTCATCTTACTACTTAGAACTTTTGGTGACTGCATCATGTTTCCCTTCCTTTGAGGGGTTTATATTACAGCTTAACTTGCAAATGTTAGGTATTGAGTTGTTTGTGACACTCAGCAAGTATGAAAGAGGCCAAAGTTTATTTTTTGAATGAATGGTATTTGTGTGTTGTTCCATAGCTCCCTTGAAATGTATTCTTGAGGCATATTAAGTTGTCTTAAAACATTTTGGCTAACAGAAGGTAAAAATTAGCACACCAGGAAATGCTGCATTTCTATTTCAGAAAAACTAAATACTTCCATATTTTCCAGAGTTGATGATAGATTTGAAAGTAAACAGTAAACTCCATTCTGGACTTCATCTGTTAGGCTGCTATTTCTTGGGGAAATCTCATGTACATAATTTGACTACATTCTTGGAGTAAGAATTCTTAATTGCACATCTTTGCCTCTCCTACTCCTCTCATAAGATGGCAGTGTGTTTTCCTGTTCCTTGATGTGACTCAGAAGCATGTACATATATCCCAGAAGACAGCCTCCCAGGATGGGGCTGAAGTCTCAGAGGGAGTCTGGGCAGAGGGTGCAAGCTTTGGGACCAGCTGTGGCCTGAAAGCTGTTGTCTTTGTGTCACCTGTGGACTCTCAGTTCTCTGATGGAGGCTGGAATTTTAGGACTGGCTGCTGCCTGCGACTGTATTTTGCTTGCCTGCTCCTTCTCCCCGCCCCCAAAAACAGTAGCCTGAACCCTGTTTGTTCTGTGAGGATGAAGCATTAAATCTCTGCTTAGAAAGCAGTGATTTTTGCCGTTCTATCGGCTGGTCCAACAGCTCTCTGTCAGTATTCCATGATTTTTTCCTCTAACTTTTGGATGACTCGAATACTCATTTTGTGGGTTCATTCTCCTAGTTGTTTAGAATCCTTTGCCTTTTCTTTGTTTCCTTTATTATTTGAACCTTCAATTGTGGGAAGCTTACCCAAAAGTGTTTTGCTTGGGAAATGCTCCACCTGCATATGGCTATCCATTGTTGCTCATGAGTTCTGTTGGAGTTAGAGGGAAGCAGATACTGATTGGTGCTCTGTATGTGGAGGTTGTGCAAATGGCAGGAATGAACATCCTTCTTGCCTGCAAGAAGCTTCAGTGGTCCAGTGAAAAAATAAGACCCGCAGATAGTCTTAAAATCATTAATTAGAGGTACAATTTTGGTAAATACCTGAGGATTTTTTTCTCTCTGTCTCAAGTAAAGGATGTCATGTCGAAATGAGGAATTAATTACGTGCAGATAGTAAGTCTTTTATTTGGCAATGAGGACTGTTTTAGCTGATGTCCCTGCCTCCCTACCCCCCTGCCACCAAGGCTGAGAAATCACAACTTTTGGCAAGTATTCCAGAAATATCTGACTGACTGACCTTGGAAAGGACACCATAGTGGTCACGCTTGAGGGGTTTAAACAGATTTTCTGCCAAGGGAATATAGCCTCTAGCCTGAATACTTCAGACAGGGATGTCTGCAAGTCCCCTGACATCTTCCTTCCTTTGTGGATTCTTCTGGAAATTTCTCTCATGTCTGCAGTGATGCTGCTTTCACAGGGGCACAGCTGTTCTTCCTGGATGATGGCAGTTGTTACCAATTAATGGTGTTACAGGTCTCTTCTTTTCTCTGTTGAGCCTCTCTTTGTCTTTCACTCCCTAAATGTAATCAGAAAAACCTTATTTGGTGTAGACTGAGTGTCTTTCTATATAACCTCTATTAGCAGTAGCTTTTCTCCATTTATTCACTCATTCAAGGAATAGTTGAACACTTAGTGTGCCCTTAACTCTGTTTTAATCACGACGTATGGAGTGAGCAAAACAGATGAGTTCTCTGCTTCTGTGGAGCCTGTGTTCTGGTAAACAGAATAAACAGGATTTGCTGGGCATGGTGGCTCACGTCTGTGATCCTAGCATCTTGGGAGGCCAAGATGGGCGGATTGCTTGAGGCCAGGTGTTCAAGACCACCCTGGGCAACCTGGTGACACTCCGTCTTTACAAAAAGAAATTAACCCAGTGTTGTGGTATGCACCTGTAGTCCCAGCTATTCAGAAGACTGAGGCAAGAGGATTGCTTGGTCTTGCTCTGTCTACTGATTGCTATGTGGCACGATCATAACTCACTGCAGCCTTGAACTCCTGGGCTCAAGCCATCTTCCTGCCTCAGCCTCCTGAGTAGCTGGGACTACAGGTATGTGCCACTACTCCCTGCTTGTCTTGTGTTTACTCATTCAAATACCTTTATTAAGGGTGCTCTCTGTGCTTGATCTTACTCCGGGGGCTGTTTCCTAAAAATATAACCTGGAGAGGCTGTGGTCGTTGCCCTCTGGAGGGCCTCTTTGGTTTAGTTGAGACAGATTGGGCTGTGAACCAATAGCTATAGTTGAGTGTTAAATAAGGCAAAAATAGGTCCAGGGGTTTGTAGGAGCAGGAAGAACTATCTTTTGGTCGTGTTTGAGCTGGTGGACTGGAGTATGGGGGTGGGATATTGTAATCCTCTTATGCTTTGGCCATAATAAATTATTTTTCTCTATCTTTTGTATTTAAAAAGGCTTTTTCTTTTCATACTGTTTCACATTAGGGAACCAGCAGATGGGAGGAAAGATGGGATGATGGGGGTGTGGGGAGTGAGTAGTCAGATGCCCCTTCAGCAGCCTCAGAAAATAAGTCAGCATCTTCCACAGCACTGGGTCAACCTGTGATGGCCCCAGACAGGGTAAAACAATTTTTATGATTTGTCGTCAGATCCTTTTCTGCTTTTGCCTTCAGGGTGACCTGTGCTTGTCAGATCTCCACAGCAGTTGTTACTGTCAAGTGAGGTAACAGTGGCACAATGCTAATGAGAAGGCAGAATGCTTGTCCAGGGTGGCCTTGGTGGCTGCCAGGCGCCAGCATCTTTATCAGCTCTGATATGCTGCTCAGAAGACCAGCTCTCTGGGCCAAGTGCTGCCTTTTTTTTTTTTTAATGAGAGGAGTGACTATCCCTCCAAAAGCTGCTGATTAGCACTGAGGCTTGAAAGGCTCCTTGCTAATATGTAGTTTGCTACAAAGATGCCAGGGCTTGTTATGGTCACTAAATTATTTTCCCTTCTCTGATAATTGGCTGGTTGATACTAATGAATAGAGGCAACTATTTTCATTACATTATTATTGAATACCCTCGAAACCACCCACCCCAGGAACTTGGGACTTATCAGTACCTCACATTTATCTATGACATCCTCTCTTCTTCCATGCTCTGCCACCTGACCCAGCAGCCACTGTTCAAAACTTCATTTTCTTGTTCAGCTTCTGTCTTGTTGCTGACTGCTATGGTCTGAATGTTTGTGTCCCTCCAAAATTCATATGTTGAAATCTAATCTCCAATGTGATAGTATTAAGAGGTGTGGGGCCTTTCAGGAGGTGATTAAATCAGAGGGAGGAGCCCTTGTGAATGGGGTTCATGCCCTTACAAAAGAAGCTGGAGGGAGTTTGTTTGCTCCTTCTGCCATTTGAGTACACAGCTAGAAGTGCCATCTATCAAGCAGAGAGGAGGCCCTTACCAGATGCCAAATTTGCTGGCGCCTTGATCTTGGATGTTCCAGCCTCCAGAGCTGTGAGCAGTAAATTTCTGTTGTTCATAAATTGCCCAGTCTAAGGTGTTTTGTTTTAGTAGGCTGAACAGACACTGGCCCTGGGTATGCCATTCAAAAGTGTTGCCCTAGGCATCAGCCTCTGGCTGCCAGCCTCTACAGGCCCAGCTCACTTTGTGGGGATGGGTGGGGTAGGAATGTCTTAGGGACTTGTGAGATAAACAATGTCTTAGGAGCATGTTTTAGCCAGAATCTTTTAAAAGAAATTCTTTAATCCTATGGGGCCAACTGTCTCCTTTTTAACAACTATTTTGTAATGCTATCTTTACCATGCAGAATGCAAGTCACAGATAACGTAACCCAACAACAAACACAATTCTCCCCCCAAAAAATCAATGCAATTTCCTAACTGCAATGTAAAAGAAAAAAAAAAAAAGGAAAGTCACCCGTAGTCAAACAGGCATTTCATCATGTAAATGCATGGGCCCACCTGTCCTAAGACAAAAATGAAGTAGCCACATCCTTGCACCTATTGGTAAAATCACCTATAAATGTAGCATCTCCAAATACAGGATTGATTTGGTGACTCACATTAAAGGAGTGGCTTTATCATCAATAATACAACTTTTTTATGGTTAATAACTTGTAAAGTTCAGGACAGAAAGTATGTTGTTTGCTCATTATACATGGTAGTTGTATTCTGGGACAATTTTAAATGTGTCAGAACTATGCAAAAAGTAGTTTATCCCCATAGGTGTTCCTGACCAGTGGGTCTTGTTGTGCACAAAAGGTCAGAAACCCTTGGGTGCTCATTTATAATGCAGATTTGAGTTCCATCGCTGAGATTCAGCAAGTGTGAGGTAGGGCTCTGGAATCTGCATTTTTAACGAACATCCCAGGTTATCCCAGTGCAGTTAGTGGGTCCAAGGATAAGCCTTGGGTAACACTATTTGAAACTGTCTTTAATCTTGAGCACTATCAGAGGGATATTCTAGGGATAGGGAACACCCAGGCCTTGCTGATTGTAATGTTTGTCGAGAATACTTGCTTTTTCATGTAAGTTAAGAATCAGTCACAGGTTGACTAATGAGATTTTTGGTGAGGCTTGTAAGGAACATTTCTAGTGCCTTTGATTTTTACATGTTGTTTTCTTCCCGAAAGCTCAGGTGATGGGACATTCTGAAATCCTAGCGCTCCCTAGGGTTTTCTAAGGCATGAGGGTGTGCGGAGGCTGAATGGAAGAGAGGACAGGGACTGAACTGGATTCCATACACAACTCTTTGCTGCTTGTGACCTTGGACGAGTCACTCCACCAGAGCCATGTTGTGACTCTTGGGGCCCAAGACTGGGTTTAGTAGACCCCTTCCTCCATTTAAAATAAAAAAAATTCTGTTTTTATGACTGTGTCCAGGGTGAATTGTATTCATTTTTTCCTTTTGACTTTAAAAGAAGTAAAATTCTCATGGGCCCCTAAAAGTTTTGTGGGCCTTTGGGCACTTGTTTAAGTTGGCCTCACACCTCTCTGGACATTCATTTCTTCACCTGAAAAATGTGATGGTAGCTGCTTTGCAGGTATGTTGTGGGGATTTGATCTGGTGGGAGTAATTCCCTCTGAGTACTGACTACCTGGCACAAGCTGGAGTTATCATACATGGGCCAAGAGAAAGCATTCCATTTAACAGTGACTCTTTATACAGGTACTTATAAAAGGATCAGATTTGTCTAATCACCGTGTAATTTTTTTTAATTAACCATGCTGTATATATGGAGATTCTTTTCCCTCCCAGTCTTCATTCTTATTCATGCTAGTGCTCATTTCATGCATCCTGGTGATTCCCACCATCTGTGGGGTTAGACAGCTCTCCCACCCTTTGGGAGGATGGTGCAGTCATGTATTCATCTATTGAAGAAGAATGAATGGAGATGCACTGGGCCTTACTGCTGTTGGATTTCTTAATCTCAGTACGAGAAATTCTGATTTCTGTCTAAGTCCCCTGTTCTATACTGTGCCCCTTTCTTCCTTGGCTAATGAGATTAAGTCTTAAATTGAATTGAGACTCAAAACTTGGTAGTTAGCAAGTGGTATGATGTCCTGTGGTTAAGTGAGGGCCTTAGCTAGCCAGAACTATGATGGAGCAGAAACAAGATGTCATGGAAGGTAAGAGGGCTGGCCAGTTGGTAGAGGGGATAATTGGGCACATAAAAAGAAACAGATGCTGGGAGAGGGAGTGAGAATGAAGGGCATAACCCCAGGAAGGAGATTTTGGTCTCTTTCCTGTAGGAACCCAGGAAACCACTACTCCTTAAAACCAAGGAGATTGACTAACACTGTATCTTTTTAAGATAACTTGATACTGCTCTTCAACTGTGAAACCATTCTGTCAGCTTGTGAACAGGTGTCTCTCTGGGGATACTATGGGGAAAGCCCTGCCCTCAGTGTAGTTTACTGGAAGAGAGTCACACTCCATTGACAAACAATTAAGACTGCTTCAGGTGGCCAGGCGCGGTGGCTCAAGCCTGTAATCCCAGCACTTTGGGATGCCGAGACGGGTGGATCACGAGGTCAGGAGATCGAGACCATCCTGGCTAACACGGTGAAACCCCGTCTCTACTAAAAAATACAAAAAAAAACAACAACAAGCCGGGTGAGGTGGCGGGCGCCTGTAGTCGCAGCTACTCGGGAGGCTGAGTCAGGAGAATGGCGTAAACCCGGGAGGCGGAGCTTGCAATGAGCTGAGATCCGGCCACTGCACTCCAGCCTGGGCGACAGAGCGAGACTCTGTCTCAAAAAAAAAAAAAAAAAAAAAAGACTGCTTCAGGTCTTCCAAAGTGTTCTGAAAAGACAAAGGCAGGAAGAAAGGGTGGTGAGTGGTTGCTTTTGGTAGGCTAGGATGATAACTGAAATGTTGCAGGTGAGGCTTCAGGGAAGGCAAGGATGATCATACATAGAACTGCAGGAAGAGTGTTCACAGCAGAAGGAGCAGCATAGGCCATGGGTCAGGAACAAGCCTCGGCATGTTCCAGGAGAGGACAGAAGGCCAGAGTTGTGTGCATGGCATGTGAGTAAGAAGAGTGGGAGAGAGGTCAAGGGGTAGGCAGTGTCCAGACAATGTAGGTCATGGTCCAGTTTGGAGTTTGCGTGTAGCCAGAAGCCCCTGATAATTTTATACCTGTGAGTGACATCCTCTGACATTTACACTTCAGAAAGATGGCTTTTAGCCCTGTGGAGGGTGGGGTAGAGCAGGCGGGAAGACCAGCTAGGAGCCTATTGCTGTCATGTGGGTCGGAGGTGAGGGTAGCTTGGAATGAGATTGAAATAGTGGAGATAGTAAAAATAGATTTGGGATGCATTTTGGAGGCAGAGCTGGTAGATACTGATGGGTTGAATATGAGGGGTGGGAAGGAGTGAAGAGAACGTACACATGAGGGCTAAGGGCCTTGTTGGAGCAGCCTGAGTGGGAGATGCTGTTTGCTGAGCTACTGGGTGCATCTGTCTGAAAGCAGCGGCTCTGTTTCCGGCCTGCTAAGCTGGGGATGTGTACTAAACACTGAAGTGGAGCTCGTGAGTGGCACGTGGATGTTTGGATCTGGACCTTGTTCAGGTGAGGGGTCAAGGATACATACATGAATTTGAGAGCCTCCACTTATAGTTGGCATTTGCAGTCGTGGGACAGGGTGCACTTGCTAAGGGAGAGAATACAGATAGAGACTAGATTTGAGGAAAGAGCCCAGGGGTGTCCCAACAAGGTGAGTTCTGGGAGAGAAGTCAGCTGGGGAATTGCTGCAGTGTCCTGAAGGCAGATCAATGAGAAGGAACAGTTCTATAAATAGAAATCCCTGCAGAGATGTTAGAAAACCATCATTACAGCATGCCAAGAGATAGAACAGTGATTAGTATGTTCTGCCACTGGAATGCTAGGAAAGCTACCCAAAAAGGCTATTCCTAATTGAGGAATATGGTTCTTAAATGTTTACATTGCCTTATATTTGTGATAGGGATTATTGGCTTTGTGAGCAAAGCTGTTTGACATTTGTGGATGGAGTGTACTCATTATTGAGAGGAATTCTCTGAAATGAATGTCAGTTCCTTTTTTCCCCTAAGCTTTGCTTTGAATTACTATACAGTTTACTTAAGAAACCTGTGATCAGCCAGAGGAAAGCGAAGTGATTTCTGAAGCTTCTAATGGCCACTTCCTGCTGAGTCTCAGCATTCTATCATGTCAAGTATGCTAATGGGAGACGGAGCAGCATGTCTGAATACGAAGGATCCTCAGGATGCTGATGTGAATAGTAGGGGTGAGCTAGTTCTGTCCTCTTGTGCAGAACTTCTCCTGATCTGTAGCACACATTTGGGAGACAGGAGCTGTATTGATTACCTATTGCTGCTATAACAAATTATTACACTTAGTGGCATAAAACAACACGTTTATTTTATGGTTGTGGAGGTCAGCAATCTGAACCGGCTCTGTAGTAGGCTAACAATCTCCAGGTGTTAGGCTCTAACTCACAGAACATGTGGATGTAGCCTTATGTGGAAAAAGGGTCTTTGCAGATGTGATTCAGCATCTTGAGATAGGGCAATTATCTTGGATTGTCAAGATAGGCCCTAAATGCCACCTCAGATGTTCTCACAGAGATGCAGAGGAGGATTACTCAGAAGAGAAGGCAGTGTGACCACAGAAGGAGGAATTGCCATGCTGTGTCCACAAGCCAAAAAATACATGCAGCCACCAGAAGCTGGAAGAGGCAAGGAACTGACTGTCCCTAGAGCCTCTGGAGGCAGCACGGCCCTGTCCTGCCTATCGCTTCACTTCTACCCAGTGATACCGATTTCAGACTTCTGGAGTCTGGAACTGTGAGAGAAGAGTTCTCTGTTGTTTGAAGCCACTAAGTATATGTAATTATTAATGACAATTTATTATAGCAGCAATAGAGAATCAATGCAGAGTCTCACTGGGCTAATCCAGTGTCAGCAGGACTGTATTGTCTTCAGGAGGCTCTTAGAATCTGTTTTCTTGACTTTTCCAGCTTCTAGAGCCTGTCCACATTTCTTCACTCATGGCTTCTTATGTCTTTAAGCCAGTCTTTGACACTTTTTAGATAGTGATTCTTCTGCTTCCCTCTTCTGCATTTAAGGACCCTGTGATTGCATTGGGCCCATCTTGATAATTATCTTAAGGTCAGCTGATTAGCTACCTTAACTCCATCTGCATCCTTAATTACCCTTTGCCATATAAGGTGTAACATACTCAGATTCTGGGGCTATGACAGAGACATCTTTAGGAGCTGTTATTTTGCCTTAAAAAAGGAGGCAATTAAGTATATAAGGTGAAGAGATAGGTCTTTCTCTTCAGGAAACCTAACTTGTCATTCAGAGGTTACCGTGCATGGGTATCTTCTTCCAATTGCCTGAGCCAGCCAGACTTTCACATTTGAGCCTTCAGATTAGGCTTTATTTCTCAAGGCATGTGGCAAACCTCACGATGACATTGAAAGGTTAAAAAAAAGAAAGACAGTTGCTTACCAGAGATACTGATCATTTACTTCTGCTAGACTCAGAAGAGATTTTCCGAGCTTAGTGGCAAAGCCTGCCCTTGGAAAGCCCTGCCTTACAGGGAGTCTTGTGCGCAGATGTTATTGAGATCAGACACCAGGTTGCAGTGATAGTATCATTTGTGCTCTTGCCATCTACCGCCCCCTGCCTGCCACCAAGCCAACCTCAGGAGGTCTTTGCCCTGAGGCTTGGCAAGATGACTTTCAACAGCTCAGGGAGGTTTTAAGGAGAGGGATTAGCATTGACTCTAATGCCTTGTTGGCTTGTGTGTCATAACTCAAAAGGTTCTTGCTTCTCAGCTGGCCAGTGGTCACACCTGATTGGAAGGTGAAAAGACTTTGTGTTCTACTTCTAAAAGTTTTCACATTTGTCACACTGTCCTAACCCTGTCAGCTTTGTTGCTGTCGTTGTAGTGAGGCCTGCCTAGGGATGATAAGTGAAGGATCCCCAAGGACACATCAAGACAGCACATAGAACTGGAGCTTTCTGACTCTTGGCTGAACTTTTTGTTTTGTTTGTTTGTTTTTAGCAGACTAGTTTTTTCCAAACTTCAGACTTAATTTCCACCATATTCACTTTACCACCTATACTAGTTACTTAACATATTTTCTTCAGTTTATCCTGAATCAACTTACTTATTTTAATTTGGTCTCAGTCTAATTGACAGCATATAGCAGCTTATGAATTTGATGTGCTTATGCATGTTACAACAAATACTTAACTATTAGTATGTATGCTACAGTGTAAATGTACCACACTCAGAAAATACCTATATTAGACCGTCCTGACTGTTTAGGAAGCTTGGTGCCCAAGGGAAATAGTCTTTGACCATCAGCCAGAATTTGGTTAGTTTCAGCAGGTAAAAGAGTAGCTGGTAAACTACTTAGGAACATTTTAAGTAGGATATGTGAGAAATGAGGATAGGATATGCCTTTTTTCCCCAGCAGGCAAAAACATGCATTTATTTACTATAGTTGTTATAAATAACATAGATCCATATGTATACCAGAAACATGGTCTTTATCCCATTTGCGGATAAAAGCTAAGGAAGAACTTGTATTACTTATATATGAAATGCCTAAGGGAGCAGAGCCTAGACAAGTTCTGAAACTTAATATCTAGGGAATGTAAAAATTTAATAAAACATTACCTTACCCACCTATGTGGCCTTTCTTGGCTGGATTTCTAAAAAATTTTGTTTTTATACCATATTCTTTGTTTTAGGAAAATGTTATCTTACTCCCAGCCTCTGGGGAAAATAAGTTAAATAACCAAAGGAATCAATAAAGAAACACCCCAATGTTGTGGTCGGTGTCTGTTTTTCCCTAGTGTCCTGGGAGCAGGGTTTCCTAGTGTTCTGTTACATCAGCATGAAGGAGGCCTTGTGCATGGGAAGACCCACACCTCGCTTCCCCTGTGTCACTTGCAGTCACTTGTCGTCTTGTTTTGTTTTTGTGTATTAGGGATGAGGAGGTGGGTGGGCAGAGGGATTGTGTATAGAATTGGCTTATTTTTAACATAACAACATAAAACCCCTTAAAATGATGAACTTGATCTTTGGGCTGCCTCTTGCCCAGCCTTGGGAGGGTGTTAAATCAGAGCCCTCTGGAAATTTAGGTCAGCTCCAACTTCATGAAAAATCAAGGATCGAGTTTTCCATGGAAAATGGTGGAAAGAGGTTGGATTTCCCCATGCTTTCAGTCTGTTTCCCTCTTCATAGTTTTCTTGCACTTCTTCAGAGATACTCTTCTATTATTCAGTTCCAGTGTATCCAACTGTTACCTTCCAGAGAGAGGGAAGATATCATTAAAACCTTGAGACTTACGTGTCTCCTGAGTGATGGCGTAAGTGAGCCAGCTTGAATGCCGAGCTTCAGTGGGCATAGAATGCTGATTTGCTGAAGTTGATGCATGTGGGAAAATGTTTGTGTCATCTTCTCCTTGACATTGAGATACTGTTTTGCTCTTTGGAAGAGTCAGGTCTGCATCGGCCTTTTGGATATTTGTATTTTATTTTCAGGGAGTCTTTGCTGTTGACTTGGGTAAAAGCATCACTTTGCATACCCCTCAGTTCATTTTCTTAGAGGAAAGAAAGGCAGCCAGATGACAGGCTGGTAACAAATTGGACTATGGGGCTGAATATGCAGGTTGATAAATAGGTGGCCCAGGTGGTGAAATGAGGTTGTGTTCAATCAGATATTGGACTGGCTTTGCAAATGTATTAAACACATCCAGGTGAGGGAGACTTGGGAGTCCTCCTCACCCCCTTTTAAATCTCATGTTCTAAAATGAAGAGGGTGAGTATCAAAAATTCTGTTTCTCAAAATACTTGTGACACCAAATGTGGGTGTATTTTCCCCTCACACCAATGGATTATCCAACTCTCCAGGTAATAACTGGGTGTCCTTTAATTCATTTTGGACACTACCAGGGGTTATTGCATACCCTACAAGTTTAGGTCTCAGTCCCACAAAACTGTCCCCACTTCAGATACCAGTCACAAGTCCCATGTTGTTACCTGTACTTCTGACCAGTTGGCTGTACATTGGGGGGTTCCTACAACCCCCTCTTTAATTTGATAATTTGCTCTAATGGCTCATAAAACTCAAACATTTACTTATATTTGCTGGTTTATTGTAAAGGATATTACTAAGGATACAAATGTTCAGGTGAAGAAGTACATTTGATGATGTTCAGAAGGGTCCTAAACACAGGAGCCTCTGTTCTTGTGGAGTTGGGGTATGCCACCTTCTTGGCACATGGTTGTGTTCAGCAACCTGGAAGTTCCCTGAACCCTGTCATGTGGGGCTTTATGGAGGCCTCATGATGTAGGGACGATTGATTAAATCAATGTCCACCCTTCCCTCCCCAGAGATTTTGGGGATGGGACTGAAAGTTTCAATCCTCTAGTCATATAGTGGTCTTTGTGGTAGCCAGTCCCAACCTGAAGCTATTTAGGGACCTCAGCCACCAATCATTAGCATACAAAAAGACACTTCTCACTTTAGAGCAGGCGTGTTCAATCTTTTGGCTTCCCTGGGCCACATTGGAAGAAGAATTGTCTTGGGCCACACATAAAATACACTAACGATCGTTGATGAGCTAAAAAAAAAAAAAAAAAAATTGCAAAACCAATCTATGTTTTAAGAAAGTTTATGAATTTGTTTTGGGCCACATCATTCAAAACTGTCCTGGGCTGCATGCAGCCCTCAGGCCATCGTTGGACAAGCTAGCTATAGAGCTTTCAAGGGTCTTGGAAGCTCTTTTGAAGGGAACTAGGGAATAAGACCAAATATTCTAACAAAAGATACTCTTTTCATCCTATCACTTAGGAAATTATGAGAGTCTTAGGGAGCTCTGTATTAGGAATACAGGAGGTGGGGTGGGGAGGAACAAGTATTTCTTATGTCACAACCTAACAGCCAACCAACATTTTAAGTCATTGAGGTAACTTAGTAATTACGTAAACCAGTACCCTTGATTTTAGTTTTAACTTTTGATATATATTATATGCAGAAAAATACACTTCACACATGTGGAGCTTGATGAATTTCAAATGGACACCCACCTAACCACCAGATAAACAGAGCATTCTCAGCCCATCGAAAGCCCCCTCATGTTCTCTCTTCCAGCCACTACCTCTACAGTCCCCACATCTCAATCCTGACTGGTTTTGCACTCTGTATAAATGAACTCATAAAATGTAAACTATTTTATGTTTACTTTCTTTTGCTCAGTATTGTTTGTGAAATTCATGTATATTGTTGCATGTAATCATTCTTGTTGCTGTATAGTATTCCATTGTGTGCATATACCAAAATTTATTGATCCACCCATTTTACCGTAGATGGGCATTTAGATAATTTCCAGTTTTCGGCTACTAGGATTAGTGCTTCTGGAAACATTCTAGTGTATGATACACACATTGCCATTGAATGGTGAACAGAGGTACATATTACAGTTGACTATTGTCTTAGGCTGTTAGGTGTTGCTATAATACAACACCTGGGACTGGATAGCTTATAAAGAAAAGAGGTTTGTTTGGTTTTTTTAGCTCACAATTCTGGAGGCTGGGAAGTTCAAGACTGGATGGCTACATCTGCTCAGCTTCTGGTGAGGGCCTTATGCTGCACGAAGATGTGGTGGAGAAGTGGAAGAAGAACAGGCATGTGTGGGGAGGGACCAAACATGAGAACATTTGGCTTTATTAACAACCCGCTCTCAAGGAAGCTTATCCATTCTCAAGAGATGTAGAACTCAGTCACTCTCTTGATACTGCATTAATTCTATTCATGAGGGATCCAGCTCCATGACCCAAACACATCCCAACTGAAGTCAGCTAAACTTCTGTATAAGTTTTGGCCAGTAAATCCATATCCAAACCATAGCAAGTATATACTTAGAAGTGGGATTTTGGGATCATGGGGGTACACATGTTTAACAATATGAGATACTGTCAGTTTTCGTAAGTGCTTGTATCAATCAATATATAATTGTACCAGCAGTGCATGAGAGCTTCCCTCCCTCACATCCTTACCATGGTTGGTATTTGTCTTTTTCACCTTAGCCATTCTGGTGAATGTGTAGTGGAATTAGGTTGTGGTTTTAATCCCATCCTTTATTTTTGATTCTGAAAGACTTGGTTATCTGCTTGATTTTTTTAATGGACTCTAATCTCCACTGTTTTTAGATGGTGTCCTTAGAAAGGCATTATTATTAACTTTTCAGAAAGGCTGATGTGTTCCAATAGATTCCATCATCTCAGCGGTTCTGTAAGAAGCTGGTAAAGTCGGTGTCTTGTACTGAATTATATTCTGCTCTCACCATATGTTTGGTTTGTTGCAGTGAGATCAGCAGAAATAAGGAACCAAGTCCAAATGAGGCAAGCTTAATTTGAGCTAGCATAATTTATTAGTACTAAACCAGGACATTTATAGTTCTATACAGGGCAGTCAATGGGTGAAAGATGGCTAAGTCTGAAGCTTGTTCATGTTGTGGTCCTATGAGACCTAACTTGATTTTCAGGTTTTGAGAGGGAAATTCCCATGTCATGATCCAGTACACTTCCAGGATAGAGAATGAAGAAGACGACAAAAGGTGAAGTAGTTTAAAACCACTTGACATCTGAAGGCACAGCCATTGTGTTTCTTCCTTACCATGCAGTCCAGGTTTTTCTGTTTGTCAAGGCAATTTCAGGATCTACAGAATTTACTGTGAAAATCTTGAAGGAAAATGAAAGCTTGGCACAGGAAGCATGCTAAAGAGACCCAGGTCGCCCTGTGTGATGGCGAAATGTGATTCATCCTCGAGCTGTGTTCCTGAGACAGTTCACACCGGACATAGGAAGGTGATAAATAAAGATGAATTTAGTATGATTTTTTGTGCTGCTACTTTTGCATTTCTGCTCTCCATCTAAGGGTGATCCTTGCGGCTTCTCAGGTGCCCGGTGAATGAAGGAGGTGGGAGTGGGATCCTGAGGGGGCTGGGGAGATGTGACCATTGCTGTGCTTGACAGTTGAGAGCCATAGGAATAGATTGGCGCTGTAGCCTGCACATGACAGGAATCTTGCTTAGCTTAAACCCTTTTGTCAGAAAATAAAGCCATGATGCGTTTGGCAGAAGACCGTCTTTAGTAAGATAACGGGATGCTGTTTCCTAGGGCTGCAGTGGCTGGTTTCTCAAACTATCTCTGTGGATTGTAGAGGGAGGTTGTTGGTATCCCTTCGTGGAAGAGAATAATCCCGGGAGGCTAGCAGGATCCTTAGGGGCCCCACGTTGACCATACCTAGCATGGTGTTGGGTAAAAGTTTGTTGAATGAAATGTGGTTTTTGAGAATGATTTTCATAACTTAGGCTATTGCTGGTATTGCAAATGTGACTTGAGCCAGAAGGGGATGAGTGGGGTCTGAGGGAGAGAGAGAGGTTTTGTTTATGTGTGTGAGTGTGCGTGTGTGTGTGTGTGTGAGTAAAATGTACCAAATGTGTTTTCGTAGCTGAAAGGAAGGAAATACATCTTTTTTGAGCGCTTACGAGGGTCTGGGCTGTGCCAAACCTTTGGGCTTTCATGTTAAATTATCTCATTCAATCTTAGAGTTTTCACTGTATGTATGTGAAACTGAAGCTCACGGGGCTTAATCTGCTAGAGTTACCTGAGAAAGTAGGTGTGGGTAGCTGAGAACTGAACTTGAAAGCCACTGTCAAGAGGAAATACATCATGGAAAGACACTGCATCGGCTGCCAATGTAGCAATTAACCTCAGTAAGAACGTTCATTAAAGTCCTTCATTTAAGAAGTATGGTTGACTTTGGGTGATTCCCCAAATAGATGGCTGTAAATAAGGTTGATTTTGTTACTTGGGCTTTTTCATTTTAGAAGACAAGCCCTGGGGCTTACCACCTGCTGTGGATTTCTGACTTACAGTCGGAAAAAATAAGACTGGGCTCTTATTTGGTCCTCTTCTGAGAGAAAAGGACCATTTAGTTCCACCAGATGAGTCCCTGAGGGCAGAAGACCTTGTCTCTTGTGTGCTAGATGTGAGTACAGTACTAGGTATTTAAAGATGTTCTTATGCCTTGCCCTTTCCCTAAAGGATTTGACATCCTAACCAAAAATTGAGATTCTTTGAGAGCTGGTTCATGTGACAGATGATGTACGTATAGGGAGAGTAAGACAGTTGATCAATAAACACTGCTGTTACTATTACTGGCTGGCAGAAGGTGTCAGTGGAAGTGAGAAGCAGGTTCTTGGTCCTACTCTTCCACTTTCCTTTTCAAGAAAGCTTATCCAAATGCACAAGTGAGTCACAGTGGTATGGATGAGGGTGATGATGAATCTACACTAACTTAATCACTTGCAAAATTCAGAAATACTTTGTGCAAATGCCCCCACAGCAGATCATGATGTATCTCGACTTGCTGCAACACTGTGTTTAAGAACTGGTTCTCAGTGTGACACAGAACAAAGACTCATAGCTCCAGCCTTCTAGGAACTCCACTGTCATAAATTAGACTGTTCATTAATTCAACGTATCAGTTAACTGTTACCACATGACACCCTGTCCCAAAACTTAATGGCTTAAAACAGTAAACCTTCATTGGTGTTCACTAGTCTATGGGTGAGTTGGGTGGTTCTTTTGGTCTTAACCAGGTTCACTAGTGATGCGGGGGGTGGGTTGGGGGGTCAGGCTGCTGGTCTCAGCTGGGCTTTCTCATGTATTTGAGGGGTAGGCTGGCTGGATCTGGTCTAGGATGGCTTCCGTGGGGCTCCCTTCCGCATGGTCTGCCGTCCTGTGGCAAGCTAGCCCAGGCCATCTGCTTGGTTCTAAGAAGGAAGTAGAATCGTGCAGTACCTTTGGAGACCCAGGTTGGGAACTGGTGTACTGTGACTTCTGCATTTTGTCAGCCAGAGCAAGGCGCAAGACTAGCCCAGATTCAAAGGGTAAGGATATAGACTTGTTGATGGTAGTTGCTGTTGAGTCTTATTGCAAGGGGAATGGGATACAGGGAGACTCTTAATTGGGACCATTCATTCGATTAACCTGCCACATCCTTTCTTTTATTCATTGATTCTATTATACTTCACTTGGTTCCTTAAGCAGTGCTTCGTTCTGTTGTTCCATTCTTTACTAATTAAAACTTATTAAAGGCTGTGTATTGTTTACTGTCCATAGTCTCTGGGAAAGCCATGGAGATGAGTAAGATAACAGTCCTGCTTTGCAGAAGTTGGTAAGCAAAGGGCTGGGGGAGATGGACATGTCAGTGGCCAGTAACTAGAGAACTTGGGGAATCCCAGGGTGGTGTGAGTGTGGTAGAGTGGGCTGGGAACCCCGAGGAAGGAGCAGCGAGCCACCTGTGTGGGTAGAGCGGCTTTGTAGAGGAGGAACTCAGTCACCCAGGAGCAGGAAATGGCTGAGCGAGAAGGCAAGAAGAGAGCACATGTGGCAGGTACAGAGGTGTCCAAGGTGAGTAGCAAGGCCTGTGAAGCTGCTTGTGCAGTGCACAATTTGCTGTAGGGGTGGGAGTGGCAGGAGACAAGGCTGGAAAAGCCTACCTGGGCCAGATGGAAAAGCCTCCTGTGAGAGCTAAGGGGCTCAGATGTTTTTGATGGCTAAGAAGGAAGTTAACAGGATTCTTCTCTTTCCCGTGCCGGTGACTCATCTACTTTAACGAACAGACAGTTCAATTATTACACCCTAATGCTTTTTCCTCACCAGAATGAGGAAGCCAGGATAATATAGTTCTGTGAATTCCAAACTGTGTCCTGAGGCGCCCTGGAGTGCCACAGCAAAGTCACAAGGCTGGCATGGGATATTTTAAAACTTTGCGGAAACACAGAGAGACATCTGTCAGGCACCACTTAACCATCACTACTAAGTTGTTGGGACCTAACTACTTAGTAAATGGAGCTTTTATGAGTTCTTTCAGGAGATCCTGAAAAAATTACGGAATCTCTAAAACACAGTAAAGTGGGAGTGTTTGAATTTGGGAACTTCTGGTGAACTTGTTAGGAGTATTGGTTTCAAATCTTGTTCCTGCCTCCTGTCCCTTGGGCAAGAGAGTTACTTTCTTGAACTTTCTTGACTTGTTTCCTCTGTACAGTGGAGATGGCACCACCCCCTTACTTGGTTGAGTTATTGAGAGGAACAACTGAATTCATAGGAATAAAGGAATTTAAATGGAGCTTGGCACAGTGTAAACACTAATATAAACATTATTAAGTAATGCCACAGTACCTGGGCTGTTGCAAGGTTGTTATCTTGTGAAGGCAGCAAATGCATGGCACAGGTACCCCTGTTCAGGGAAGGAGGACTGGCAGAGTAATTGAGGAGGCTCAGAATGGTAAGTAGGATTTTATATTCTGCATGAAATTACAGCGTTATAGTGTTGCACAGCTTTATGCTCTTCGATGGAAAACTAGTTCTTCCCCAGCCTCTCATTTCAGGAGACTGCATTTCCAAATGCAGTTCTAGTTTCAGAGTAATGTCCTTGGGCACATTCATTCCATTTTTCTTTCCCATGTATCCCTCACCCCAACCAAGTGAAATGACCTGTCTGCCATAAATGGCTCAGATAAAAGGCGCATAAGATGATGTCTCTACCTTGTTTCCTGCACTAATGGAAAGGAGCAGGATGGCCCAATAATAGTTGTTGGGGTTGGTGGGGGGGTGTCTCCTGCCAGTGCCAGAAAATCTGCTCCACACACCAAGAAGGCTTCAGTCTGTAATTAAGAGCTGATTTGTGATGGTTTAGCCAGCCCATTGTGCCCCATCGCCATTTAGTCTCCTCTCTTTTTCACTTAAGAGGGCCTCAGATTACACTGGGTTAGATTTTCTGTCCTTAGTGCGTATATGTATGTGTGTGCACGCTGCTGCTGTTTTTTGCTTTCTGTAGCAGGAATTGGCCTTCTCCCCTCCTCACCCTCCTCCTTCCTATGCTTCAGTCTGTGTGCTTGCTCTTGTCCAGGGAACTTCTTTTTCATCTTCACATGTGTTACTGACTGCTTCTCACTCTGATTTGTAGCAGGGAGTTAGCTGTGGCCTCATTGCTTATTCTGATGGTGTTCTTTTTGGATTCTGCCAAATCTTTTGCATTTGTTTTTCACCTCAGCACTCCACGCTGTCAGCAGTTCAGCAAGCCCTTTTCAAGCTAATTTTTCCCCATTTAGTTTTTAATTAGTTTTCTTTTCCTGCTTCTCCGCCCCCCTGTCCTGCAGTTTTTTTTGTGGATAATAGTTAAGAGCCCCACTTTTTCTTGTGTGATTTTTAAGAAAATGTGGGTGTTGACAAAAAGAGTCGAACTCTGTAAAATATTTGAAGAGATTTATTCTGAGCCAAATATGAATAACCATGGCCCGTGACACAGCTCTCAGGAGGTCCTGAGAACATGTGCCCAAGGTGGTTGGGGTACAGCTTGGTTTTATGTATTTTACGGAGGCATGAGACATCAATCCAATACATTTAGGAAATGCATTGGCTTGGTTCAGAAAGGTGGGACAACTCAAAAGTGAGGACTTCCAGGATATAGGTAAATTTAAACATTTTCTGGTTGACAGTTGGTTGAGTTTATCTGAAGACCTGGGATTAATGGAAAGAAATACTAAGGTTAAGGTAAAGGATTGTGGAGACCAAGTTTTCTTATGCAGAAGAATCTCTCAGACGTCAGAGAGAGAGAGCAGGTTGTAAAATGTTGCTTATCAGACCTAAAAGGATGTCTGGCTCTTAGTTGATTATCTCCTGGGAAGGAAGGAAGGAAGGAAGGAAGGAAGGAAGGAAGGAAGGAAGGAAGGAAGGAAAACAAGGGGAAAGGGGATTCTCTATAGAATGTGGATTGTTTTCCCAAAGAGACTTTGCAGGACAATTTTAAGGTATGGTAAGGAAATATATTTGGGGGTAAAACATTTGTATTTTCTTACTTGTTATGCCAGAGTCAGATTGGAAAGTAAGTCACTATATACAGTGTCAAATAAAGCCCATCTGATGAGAATTCATGGTTTGTAGGGCAAGTCTCCCCAGACCTCTTACATAGGAATTAGGGCAAGATAAAAAATCAGAGCTTAGTCCTCAGTCCCCCCTCTTAGCCAAAAATCATTCCACAGAAGGCATGTGCAGGCCAACAGCAGCAGGTCCCATGGCTCTAGGAACGCTCATTCCTAGAGTTGTCTGATTTGGTAATTTGTCGAGGTCCCACCGTGCTAGAAAGGCTTGTTTCTCTGATTTGATGGTAATAGTTTTAAATATTAGCGATTTGGATAATGGGGAGAGGACATGGTCTGACCTGATGCAGTAGCCATTTCTTTAAGAGGTGAGATGGATTCAGGCCTAGGGTTTAGTCTAAATCGTGATAGAGCAGATCTATTTTCTGAGCTATCATGGTTTGGGTCTTTAATTGTGACTTTCCTTCTGCTGTGTCTGGCATAACATTTACAAGGAATGTCTAATGTTAATATAGTAACAAATATCATAAAGATAGTGAAGATGTGGGCATTCCAGGGCTATAGGTGGAATCTGAGGGCAGTAAACAACCCAATCAGCCAGAAAAAAACCCTGTGTGCATCATTATATTCTTTGATTAGACTTACAATGTGTTGACCCTCCTTATTAAGGGTTATTTGAACTCTGTGATAAATCTTATTTGAAAATTGTGGGACCAACATTTAATTAGAATTTAATAAATTTAATTTCTTTTCCAGCCAATTTATCTCCATAGGTATAGTATCCTGAGGAGGGTATCAATTAAATGCAAAGAGTACTGGTCCTTGGTGTTCAAATTGTTATAGACTTGTTAACAGTAGACAAATCTATTTTTCCCATCACTTTTGTATTGCACCATATACTAGTATTTGGGATAGAAAAGGTTTTGTCACAGGAGAAGTCATATAATTCTGCAGTGTTATTTTTTCCTCGTCAGGACTCCCTATGGCTGAGGGCTTTAAGAGTCAAAAGACTTATAGCCAATTAATTGTTCTAGGCCATGTAAGAATGGATGTGGACAGGCATTCATTGCTTCTTAAAATTATTAAGTAAAAACTGACAATAAAACCAAAAGGCAAAGTTAAAAGACTGACATTTTTAACTTTTATGTGTTAAGCTACTGTAAGCTTGGTTTCTGTTAGACTTACAGCAATTAGCTATACAAAACATAAGCATTGTTCTGAAAAATAATTTATAATACATATATATCTATATATATTTATCTTCACAAGTTATAATTGGGAGTATTATACCCAAGAGGCTTTGTTACAAAGCATTTTATCCTGTTAGTAAATATTTTCCCTTAATTTTGTAGTAAGCAGAAAATTTTTATGGCTGGGGTGAATGCAAAAGTGACACATAATAGTTTAGAAGGCAACTGAACTTGTTTTTGCAGCTGTTCAGGCATTTTTTGTACCCCCTTCTTGATTTAGAGGGTTTGATCTTGTCCTAATTTTATCCCTCAAAGTGGACCTTACAATCTTATGCGCCCACCTTTTCTGCGTTAGTCCCTGGGCCTAGAGCAGGTCAGCTCCTATGGTTTTAGCAACAGAGCATTAGCAGTGAAACAGATCCAGGGCCAGTGGAATGCACAATGGGAAAGTCTTATCTCTGGTCTTCAGAATACCATCATTTTTGTTTCCTTGGAAGTAAAACATTTATATTTTGACAGTTGTAAGAGTAATTTGTATGATAGAATAGAAAAAGGAACCAGATTCCATTAGGGTACCAACTAAAAATGTGAGGAAAAATTATAATATGCTACTTTCTAGAGGATTATTGTAGCCAAGAAATAATGCTTTAATCTGCACTCAAAAAGTTAGGGCTGAAATGTAGTATTAAGTGTTAAGTTTTACCTATGAAACAGTTTTTTTTAAGCTACTGTTTTTTATTAAAGAGAATATTATAGCAAGGCCAATTTATGTGCAACATTAGTTTTAGGCTTATTATGCTTGCCTGATTATTTACATAAAATGCAGCAAGAAATTTCTTGACTGGCCATATAGACTCCTTTTAAAGTTGGTTTTGCTGAAACTTTACCTAAAAATAGGCCATTTTAGTTTCAGTCTTGGTAAAATAACCAGTGTCTCCAATTGTTTAAAAAACTATTGTTTGAACTTATACAGACAACTGTATTGTCATAAAATTACAATCTGAACTTTGGAGAATTCAAGTAAATTTACTTACAAAAACATACTTCACCCAAATAACTTAAAAGAAAAAGATTGTCTTGATCCTTTTTTAACCACAGCAGCAGCTTTTAAAACAAGATGTTTGTTTGCCTTGGAAATGCCATTTATAAACCGAACATGGGTTTGAGCAATGCTGGTCATGGCATTTATTTATTGTTCCTAAGGTTGTGGCTTTGTCTTTAAATTTGGGGTTTTATTCATTTGTCATCTTGCTCAATGATAGATAAAATATGGGTCCTATTAGCAGGTGTTTCATGATCTGTGGAAAGTTTCCAGAGAGGTACTTGGTATCTCCCGTAAGTATTAGTCAGAAAGGATTTGTATAAAGTGCTACGAGTGAGTGATAACCCGTGTCTTTAAAGCATGTCTTTTGGAAGACAGGGAGGCAGCTTCCTTTTATAAATGAGATTGGGATATAGTCAATGAAACACCTAAAATGTTAACCTTTAGTATCTGAATTTTGAGGGAGAAGAGTGTTTATAGCTTTTACTTAAACACCGTAGCCCCCAAATATTAGGATCTCCGGCCTGGGTTATTAGAACGCCCTTGAGAGATTTGAAATGATAATGAGTGATCTGAAAGAAAAGGATGGGAGCACACACCTGTTTCTTTTAAGAATAAAGCCTAGGCACTTAGAGTTAGACCAGTCTAGGTCTCCAAAACTATGACATCCAAAAAAAAGCTATGGTAAAGAGTTTTCTGCCTGTACCAGTTCTTACCTCTTAGGGTTGATTGCTAATAGACCGTTAGATGCTTAATGGAATAAAAGACAATGATCGTTGGGTACCTTAGGAATTTCTAATCTAGGCCAGGCATGGCGGCTCATACCTGTAATCCCAGCACTTTGGGAGGCCAAGGTGGGAGGATCACTTAAGCCCAGGAGTTCGAGACCAGCCAGGGCAACATGGGGAAACCCCATCTCTACAAAAAATACAAAAATTAGCCAGGTGTGGTGTCATGCACCTGTAGTCCCAGCTGAGGTGGGAGGATTGCTTGAGCCTGGGAGGCGAAGGCTTCAGTGAGTTATGATCTTACTGCATGCCAGCCTGGGTGACAGTGAGACTGTCTCCAAAAAAAAA